>NC_063370.1:4552457-4554863 GCF_021869965.1 Rhincodon typus
GGCAATGTCTTCCCCCCCCACCGCCTCGCTCACCGCCACCCAGCGTCTTGGTGTTGGAGGTCTCCTGGAAGATGATGAGGGCAGGCCCGAGGCTGGAGAGTGAAAGCCCGAGGCCGAGGCGCTGGCTCGCGGCTTGCAGCTCGTGGCTGAAGTGGCGGAGGTAGGCACGCGAGGCGTTGCCCAGGAAACGGAAGAGGTCGTTGTGCAGCCGCTCGGCCCGCGTCCTGTACACCACCAGGTCAGACACGGCCAGCACCTTCAGGAGCAGTCGGCGCCTCCGATCCTGTTTGCTGGTCGCCCCCAACAGGCCCTCCGTGTCCAGCAGGACCAGGCCCAGGCACGGCTCGTAGGCCGCCCACACGCCCACGGTGCAGGAGTCCTGGGTGTCCGAGGTGCGGAACACCTCACGGCCGCCGAAGAAAGTGGCGTTCAAGGTATGTGACTTCCCGTCCCCCGTGTTGCCAAAGATGGAGAGGACTTTGACAGCTTGGTCCCCCGGCACTCCCAGCTTCTTCACAAACGTCTCCTCGTCTGGCACCTGTTGAACAATTCCACAGTGACACCCTCTCAGAGACAACAACAACAACGCTCAAGCAGACCGACAGCATGGGCGAGATGGGCCGAAGGGTCTGTTTCCACGCTGTATGACACCATTTCGGGCAAAGCTGTTTGCTTGACACACACATCAACAAGCAACTACTCCCTCCACCCATTGATGCTCGGTGTGTGCCATCGACAAGATAGAATTCATCAAAAGATCCTCAGGCAGCACCTTCCAAACCCCACGACCACTTCCATCTAGAAGGACAAAGGGGCAGCAGATACATGGGAACACCATCCCCTGCAAGCTCCCCTCCGAGCCCCTCACCATCCTGACTTGGAAATATATCGCCGTTCCTTCACTGCCGCTGGGTCCGAATCCTGGAATTCCCTCCCTAAGGGCATCGTGGATCAACCCACAGCACGTGGACTGCAGCGGTTCAAGAAGGCAGCTCAGCCCCCACCTTCTCAAAGGGGCGACTAGGGACGGGCAATAAATGCTGGGCCTAATCTTGGACATACGTGCCTCACAGATTAATAATGATAAAAACATCACGGCAGAACATTCCCAATGCGATGGCGAGGGAGGTTCAGCAGAAACCATCGCTCTGTCCTCTCTGGTGAGCCTTTCCAAACCCCCAGGGCAGCCCCCGAAATGGAATGGGGGTGGGGGGGGGGTGGTGTTATTCCTCTGGATTGTGCTGACCAAGATTTATTCTTTAAACCTACAGGACTCAGGAAGTGAATCACAAAGGCATCGGCAGGTTATCGGTAAAGGCAAGTCAACTGTTGGTCTTTATTTCAATGGGAACAGAATGTAAAAGCAGGGAGGTTTTGCTAAAACTGTACAAGGCAATAGCCAGACCACAACTGGAAGACGGTGAATAGATGTGGGCCCGTTGTCAAAGGAAAGACAGACTGACATGGAAGACGATCCACAGCAGGTGCACTAGGATGATCCCGGTGTGTGTGCGTGTGCATGTGTGTTTGAGCAGGGGGCGGGGGGTCTTAGGTTGAGCAGTTGGGGCTTGTACTCATTGAAGTTTTGAAGAACGAGAGGCGACCTTAATAAAACTTACAAGATTCTTAGAGTCAATAAATAAGGAGCTGGATAAGCACAGCAGGTCAGACAGCACCCAGGGAGCAGGAAAGTCAACGTTTCAAGCCAAAACCCTTCATCATACAAGATTCTCAGGGGATTTGACAGGGTAGATGTGGAGAAATTGCTTCCCCTTTGTGGGAATATCTAGAACCAGAGGGGCATCATGTCATAATAAAGGGTTGCACATTCAGGACATAGTTAAGGAGGAATTTCTTCTCTTAGAGGGGAGTGAATCTGTGGAATTCTTTACCACAGAGGGCTGTCGAGGCTGGGTCATTAAGTATATTCAAGGCTGAGACAGTGAGGTTTTTAAATCGGTAAGGTCATAGGGAAAAGGCAGGAAAGTGAAGTTGAGGATTACCATGATCTCCCTGAATGGCAAAGCTGACTCAATGGGCTGAATGGCCTGCTTCTGCTCCTATGCTTTATGAACCATTGTGACATTACGGATTGTGGTGAGGTGCGATTTGGCTGCTGCATTTCCGGCATTGCCCTTTCAGAAGTTTCTCAAACGAGTTGGAAACCTGGAATGTTTTCAAGCACACAGGTCCAGCTCGATCACAGCTGTCTGGTACGATGGCCAAGTGAGAGGCCAAAGTAGCGTTTTCAGAAAGAGGCTTCCCCACTTGAAAATGACATTTCAGCACTTCAGAACTGAGGCTGTCATCAGGAACTGTGTGGTCAGCACAGTTAATCAATGAGGGATTAAGCACAGAGAGAGAGACACACAGAGAGACACACAGAGAGACACACAGAGAGACACA
>NC_063370.1:4554873-4555378 GCF_021869965.1 Rhincodon typus
AGAATTCCCATGGTTTTGGGGAATCTAGAATTTGGAAGAGTAGTGTTTTCAAAATTAACCCTGAAAAAAGTCAGACCAGTCTCGAAACTCTGTTTCTCTCTCCACATATGCTCCCAGGCCTGCTGGATTTTTCCAGCAATTTCAGTTTTTATTATTATCCCCAAAAAAAAAAAGGCATATCTTTCAGAAGTGAAATGAGGAAATACAGAGGGTGGGAAAGGTTTGAACCTCTCCTCGGCAATCAACTCTCGATCGATTGTTCATTTAAAAATGGAGATCGTTAGATTTTTGTTAACCAGAAGATACTAAGGAATAGAAGGTAAAAAGAGGGGGTCATGGAGATAGGTCACAGATCAGTCACAAGTGATGAGCTTGGAGGGGCTGAATGGCCTTCTCCTGTTCTTATCTCCTTTGTCTCAAGGCCTGGACACACAATCCGAGAGCAAACATGTTGGCCCTCTTTGGTGAGGTTGTTGGGGGGGGGGGTGCTTTCAGGGTGCAGTGT
>NC_063370.1:4555878-4565703 GCF_021869965.1 Rhincodon typus
AGAAGGAAAACAGAGTCGGAATTGATACCTTCCCTTCCCATAAATTAAGGGAAAAAAGTGGGAATATCGAACACAAGATTTTGGGTCAACACAGGCCATATAGCAACAAACTGCATTTAGAGAGCACCTTGGATATCACAACAAAAACATTCAATTGAGGACGGGTATAGAATAACGAGGGAATGCACAGGATGGATAGGGAGGAGCTGTTTCTCCTCAGGGAGAGGTTTGGAGGTGATCGTTAGGAGAATTAGAGGGGACATGAGGAAGAGGTTCCATCTACAACGACCCACTGTGCACCCCCACCCCCAAAGATGGGGTGACATGTTTCTCAGTCTCACTGCCCAGCTTGGGAGCTCAGGCAGAAATCCCCAACTCATTGAAACAAAGACCCTGGATCTGCCCCCCAAACCGTGGAAGCTACGAGGTGACAGACCAGGGGCTGGACAGTGGAATGAGAAATGGGTGGCTAGTTTATTCAGCTAGCACAGACATGTTGGGCTGAACGGTCTCTTTTCTGTTCTGTAGCTTTCCTATTGTTCCAGGACAGGTGACCGACCACCTGGTCGGAACTGTAGATGGTCAAAAGAGACACAGAGCGAGACACAGCACTAAAACACAGGAAAGTGAGAGGGACTAATGTGTACCAACAAGAGAGAGACAGACAGAGAAAGAGCAAGTGAGCAAGACAGAGAGAGAGCCAGAGCGAGCGAGACAGGCAGACAGAGACAGTGTTGGCCTCAAATCAGATCCCATAACTGGCCAGGAATCCGCACACCTTCTTGGGAGGAGGTGGTGGTGGTGGTGGGATGGTGACTGAGAACAACACGTCCCAAGCAGGCTGGGTCAATCGTGGGGCAGCTTTCACATCTAGACCCAGCGACACTGAAGCAACAGGGCGATATATTTCCGAGTCAGGGTGCCGAGTGTCTCCGAGGGGAACTTGCAGGGGGTGGTGTCCCCATGTATCTGCTGCCCTTGTCCTTCTGGATGGAAGTGGTCGTGGGTTTGGAAGGTGCTGTCTGAGGATCTTTGGTGAATTTCTGCAGGGCATCTTGTAGATGGTACACACTGCTGCGACTGAGCGTCGGTGGTGAACAGAAGGAGGAAATTGAGACAGGAACTCTATCAGGGGATGAAAAGAAGCTGGCACAGCCTGGTGGGGGTGTGTGGAATCAGACTGCACAGTTTCGAACGCTGCAATGGGATCACCTGAAGGTCTCTCACTCAGCTTGCAGATTTACTCTACACCTTGGACTGCTTTCAACTCCACTCCCTGGGAACGGATGTAGAATCAAAGCAACATTGAGCAGTAGCGGTGACCCAGACTGTTCACACACCCTTGAACCCGCGTGGACAGGGGAAGCATATCCGCCCAAAGAGACAGGCTGCCTGGTCTAGTTTGTGCTCGGCTCGAGTTATAGTCGATGAGGTGGTCCTTTGAACCCAGCAGGGATGTGGCATAAAGGGCTGGGCACTGCCAAGCCCCGCTGAGCTTGCACAGAGAAGTCGTGTAAACCGTTGTTGAAATAAAACCTGTGGGCGGAGAAACAAGACCCAGAGGAAATAGGAAAACACGAAACTCAAACTTCTATATTCGGTAACAACTCCAGGATATTCCAATGTGCTTCACAGTCCGTAAGTGATTCCTGAAGATGTAGGCTCCACTATGTTATAGGAAAGGCAGCAGCTTGTTTGTCCTTCAAACACTATACAAACATAGAAAACTGGAGGCCATTCAGCCCTTCAAGACTACTTCCTCCATTCCACAGGATTATGGCTGATCATCCAGCTCAGTTTCCTGTTCCCACGTTCTTCCCCCATATCCTTTAACCCCAAGAACTACATCTAACTCCTTCTGGAGCACATTCAAAGTTTTGGTCTCAACCGCTTTCTGTGGCGGAGAATTCCACAGGCTCCTCACTCTCTGGGTGAAGACATTTCTCCTCATCTCAGTCCCACCCTGTATCCTTAGACTGTGACCCCCGGTTCTGGATTCCCCCCAGTCATCAGGAACATCCTTCCTGAGTTGTCCTGTCTAGTTCTGTTGGAATTCTTTTACATTTCTCTGTGATCTCCCCTCCATTCTCCTCAACTCCAGCGAATACAGTCCTAACCGATCCAATCTTTCACCATAATCGGTCCTGCCATCCCAGAACCCAGTCTGGGAAACCTTCACTGCACTCCCCCTATCGCCAGAACATCCTTCCTCAGATAAGGAGACCGAAACTGTACACAATACTCCAGGTGTGGTCTCACTGAGACCCTGTACAATTGCAGTAAGACATCCCTGCTCCTGCAACACTCTCGTTATGAAGACCGATGTAGAATTTACCTTCTGCACTGCCTGATGCCCCTGCAATGTTTATTTTCAGCGACTGGTGTGCAAGGACATAAGTTTCAGTGAACAATCCCCTCTCTCAATTTATTGCCCTTCAGATAATTACCTGCCTTCCTGCTTTTGCTTGCTAAAGTGAATAATCTCACATTTATCCACATTTCTCCTCATCTGCCATGCATTTGCCCATTCTGCCAGCCTGTCCAAAATCACACCGAAGCATCTTTGCCGAGCCCAGTCTTGGGCTCCCTCCTTGAGAAAAAGATGTCAAGGAGTTAGAAACAGTTTGGAGAAGGTTCATTTGACTTGCTCCTGGGTTGAACAGGAGGGATTCTGAAATGATGTTCGCTTGGACCTGTATCTGCGCATCTGTGCACGTGTATGGGGTAGGGAGAGGGGAGCGGGTAAGAACCAGAATTAGGGGACAGTTTAAGAATATCCACTAATTGAATAGATGAGGAGAACATTTCTCTCTCAAAAATTTGCCAGTCTGGGGTCAGTTCGTTAGACAGCTGTTTGATGATCCAGAGTAATGCCAAGTATGTGGGTTCAATACCCATACTGGCTGAGGTTGGCATGAAGTAATCTCCTTCTCAACCTCCCCCTCACCTTAGACATGGTGACTCTCAGGTTAAACTCACCGCCTGTCATCTCTCTCTCAAAGAGAATCTGAGACACACACAGAAAAAGAGAGAGAGAGAGAGAGAGAGAGGAGAAATGGAGGGAGGGGCGTGCACAGAGAGGGGGCGGGGTGACACACAGAAAGAGGGGGAGACACCAAGAGACACACCAAGAGAGAGAGAGAGACACACACACACACACACACACACACACACACAGAGAGAGAGAGAGAGCGAGCACGCGAGAGACAGACAGAGACCACATGGTCCTCTGGGTCTATGAGGAATCTAGCCGTTAATCTGTGGAATTCTCTTTCCCGATGCAGACTGGGTCATTGAATGTATTCAAGGATGAGTTTTGGGTGACAAGGGAGTCGAGGGCTGTTGGGGAGGAGGGGGTGGGATTGGGGAGGGGTCATACAGACGGGAAAGTGGGATCAAAACTGCCACCATCTCAGCCACGATCTTCCGGAACAGCAGAGCAGGCTTGATGGCTGAGTGGCCACCTCCCGCTCTCAAGTCCCATGCTCATTTATTGTGTCCATCCTTTTGACAGCATGGTGCCCCCCTACCCCCCGGCACTGCCCCGGCACTGCGGCTCCCCGAGCCCTGCCCCTTGTCGCTCACGCACAAAGCCTGAACACTACCATCTGGTGCCCGGATTCCACTTCACACAGAGGTCAGTGTGTAAAACACGCACCGTGCTAATTTGCACAGGACACTCCTACGTCTTTAGGAATAGGAGGAGGCCATTCAACCCTTGGGCATACATTGTACTATCTGACTCAATCTCTCAGACCACGGGCACCACTTTCCTCAATGTCCCGTTCAACACAATCTCAGGGTCCCCATCTGCCTTCGAACAAGGCAGAAAACTCACTGCAGTTCTGCGCTCCCTTGGAGTGTGACTCTTTGCTGGGAAACATGGAATTAGCACAATCCTTTTCCAGCAGCAAGTCCCGTTACAGCAAGGCCCCCAGCTGCTGTAGGACAAGGGCAGCAACTGCAGGAAACACAATTGACTAAGAGTCCCACATAACATCTCCATGCGGCATTGCTCACAGAATCACAGAAGTGGCACGGGGCAGGAGGCCAGTCAGTTCACCACATCTCTCCAAACAAGCATTCCCGACTTAGTGCCAACCCCCTGGTCTTCTCCCTTTCCTCATGCACGTTATTCCCATTTGGGATAACCATCTGATAGCCACTTGAATGCTTCAACCGAATCTGCCTCCGCCACATTCCCAGGCAGTGCATTCCAGACCCTAACTACTCGCTGGGTGAGAAAGTTATTGGTCTCACATTTGCTTTTTTGTTTGCAAAAAGCTTGAAGTCTGTGCCCTCTTGTTCTCAAATCATTTCACAAGCAGAAACAGTTTCTCCCTATCTACTCTACTTTCACCCGGAATGAATGTGAGAACCTTCATCAGATCTCCTCTCCAAGGAGGGCAAGTCCCAATTTCTCCAACCTACAAAGGATTGAAAATTTCTTATCCCACAGCCATTCTCGTAAAGCACTTCTGTATTCTCTCTAACACACCCTTCCTATAACGTGGTGCCCACAGCGGCACACTGTGCTCTAGCTGAGTTCTAACAAGTATCTTGCATCAAGTTCAACATCACCTTTTGGCTCCTGTACTCTCTGCTACGATGACCAGGATACAGGATATTTGACACTCTCTGCTTTCATTGATCTACGCATCGATACACCTTCTGCTCATCCCATCCCTTGTTTAATGTTGTCTGTTCATGTTGTTCCTACCAAAGTCAATCACCTCACACCCCACCTGCAATCTGTGATATTACTCCCTGCACACCATGGTCCAGGCTGTTCGGGCATAGGGCATAGAGAATAGAGTATAGGGCATGGGGCATACAGGCCCTTCGGCCCAAGATGTTGTGCCAAACTTTTACCCTAAACTTAAGGTCTATCTAAGCTCCATCCCTACCTTTTACTATCATTCATATGCCTATCTAATAGCCGCTTAAATGCCCCTAATGAGGCCGACTCCACTACCCTCTCCGGCAACGCATTCCACGCCCCTACCACTTTCAGAGTAAAGAACCTACCTCTGACGTCTCCCTGATATCTACCTCCACTCACTTTAAAACTATGTCCCCTCGTAATAGCTACCTCCACCCTAGGAAAAAGTCTCTGGCTATCCACTCTATCTATACCTCTGATCATTTTATACACCTCTCATCCTTCGTCGTTCTAAAGAGAAAAGCCCTAGCTCTCTCAACCTTTCCTCGTAAGGCCTTCCCTCCATTCCAGGCAACATCCTGGTAAATCTCCTCTGCACTTTTTCCAACGCTTCCACATCTTTCCTGTAATGAGGTGACCAGAATTGGACACAACACTCCAGATGTGGCCGAACCAGGCTTTTGTATAGCTGGAGCATAACTTCACGACTCTTGAACTTAATCTCTCTATTAATGAAAGCTAACACACCATACGCCTTCTTAACAACTCTATCCACCTGGCCATTTCTGGAAAAGCAAGGATCCCAAGATCAACCCTTAGGAACTCTGATACAAACCATCCTCCAGCACCCCCCAAAAAAAATTCACTGATCGCCATTCTCCAGTCTGCTTCCTATTTCTCAGCCAAATTTGGAAAACAAATTTGTTTCTTCATGGATCGAACGAGTGGAACATCCCATCAGCACTTACACCAGAAAGTTCAGGACAGGCTCAGTGCCACTACTCAAGGGGTAACTAGGAATGGGTAATATTAGCCTTACTGATGGCACTCGGCTCGCAAGAAGTGGATGGTGGGATAGTTTAGCGGTTAGCACTGCCACCTCACAGTGCCAGGGACCCGGGTTCAATTCTACCCTCGGGCGACTGTGTGTGGAGTTTGCACATTCTCCCTGTGTCTGCATGGGTTCCCTCCGGGTGCTCCGGTTTCCTCCCACAGTCCAAAGGTGTACAGGTTAGGGTGGATTGGCCGTGCTAAATTGCCCCATAGTGTTCAGGGATGTGTAGATTAGGTGGGTTATAGGGGGATGGGTCTGGGTGGGATGCTCTGAGGGTCGGTGTGGACTTGTTGGGCCGAAGGGCCTGTTTCCACACTGTAGGGATTCTATGATTCTAAATGCAAGGTTACAGAGATGGGGCGGGATGCTCTTCAGAGGATCGATCCAGACTCGACAGGCTGAAAGGCCTCTTTCTGCCCTGCTGAGATTTCAAGAAAATTTATTGTTTGAACTGGCTGTACCTCTCTTGGGTCTGGATTGGGAGGCCCACCAATTAAACACAGCTCTGGGAGTGGGCCTCAACAACCAGACAGTGAGCAGAGTCATACGCGAGGCAGACTAAACAACTCCAGTGACATCTATTAAAGACAAAACCGCCCCACAACTCTGGAAAACAGGTTTCTAACCTTTCCACCTGGACAATCAGAGTTACCAATGATCAGTTAACACCCAGCTCCTTCCAGAAAGAACAAAACCCAGCCACACTCTGCGAAGGAAAGTTTAACACAAGAACAAACATGATTATCTCAAACTGCATTTAAAAACCAAACACTGAATTTATTTTTTTTACATAGTGGATTGGAAAGCAGTCCAAAAGGCCGTCTGTTTCAGAAAGAAGCAAGTTTTCCCCAGTGGGCTGTAGGATACTAGTACAAATCACAAACTAATCTCCATCTACCCTTTGACAGCTCCCTGATCGCTCACGCCCTGTCGTCTAATGCCCTACACCTCACCAAAGCAGAATGACTAGCCTCTGGTCACATTAAATTACACTCACACACCCCTGCCCCTCCCAATGCGAATGTTTATTTGTGGATTTGATTTTATTATCGTCACATGCACCAAGATACAGTGAAAAATAGTGTTTCTCTGTGCTAACCAGACAAATTATACCTTACATAAGTACATCAGGGTCATAGAACAGAATGCAGAAGATAGTGTTACAGCTACAGAGAAAGATCAACTCCAATATAGTAGAGATCTGTTCATAAGTCTGATTACAGCAGGGAAGAACCAGCAGATTTAAGAACAGCTTATGTGTTTTCAAACTTTTATATCTTCTGCCCGAAGGGAGTGGAAGAGAATATGACCAGGGTGGGAAGAGTCATTGATTATGTTGGCTGTTTTCCCGAGGCAGTGGGAAGTGTGGATGGGAGGCTGGTCTGAGTGATGGAATGGGCTGTGCTCAGTCAATGGGTTGTTGGGATTCAGGTGCATTTACAGCTAACTTTGAACACTACAGCCTCCAGAAAATACACTTCCAAACCCGACAAGGTCTCCAAAGGGGAAGAAGCAGAGTAAAGCCAACTCGGAGATAGCAAGAACTGCAGATGCTGCAGTCAGAGATAACACAGTGTGGAGCTGGAGGAACACAGCAGGCCGGGCAGCATCAGAGGAGCAGGAAAGTCGACATTTTCTCTGAAGAAGGGTCTCAACCCAAAACGTCAGCTTTCCTGCTCCTCTGATGCTGCCTGGCCTGCTGTGTTCCTCCAGCTCTACACTGCGTTATCACAGTAAAGCCAACATTTGTTACATATCCATCACCATCCTTGAGAAGGTGGGGGTGAGCTGCCTTCTTGAACCGCTGCAGTCCATGTGCTGTGAGCTGACCCACAATGCCCTTAGGGAGGGAATTCCAGGATTCTGACCCAGCGACACTGAAGGAACGGCGATATATTTCCAAGTTGGGATAGTGTGTGATTGGAGGCGAACTTGCAAGGGGTTGGTGTTCCCATGTACCTGCTGCTGTTATCCTTCCAGAGGACAAACTGAAGCAAAATCCTTGCCTCCTTTTTAATGGGAAGCCATCCCATCAGTACCGAGATAACAGAATGTGGAGCTGGAGGAACACAGCAGGCCAGGCAGCATTAGAGGAGCAGGAAAGCTGACACTTCGGGTCATTCTGAAGAAGGGTCCCGACCCTAAAATGTCAGCTTTACTGCCCCTCTGACGCTGCCTGGCCTGCTGTGTTCATCCAGCTCCACACTGTTATCTCTGACTCCAGCATCGGCAATTCCTACCATCTCTCCATCAGTACTAACCTTGCGTTACTCAGAGGGATGTAAGCAAGGAATAAGCGAAGACCTTTACTCCTGACAACCAGTGGAGACAGAAATGCCCACCGCCCTTCACTTGATATGGATTTATTCCCAGAGTTGAATCATGACAGAGCCTATAGGCATGAGGCTGGGAAAGCACAGCAGGTCAGGCAGCATACAGGGAGTAGGAAAGTCAACGTTTCAGACCAAAACCCTCATCATTACACAGACACCAGCTTGATTTGTGCCCTATTTCAGCAAGTTTCGCTCTTTTAAACAAAAAAAAAGAGCCAATCAACAACAAATTAATTGAACAAAATTAACTAGCAATAGCCCTTTTAAAGGAGCACTGTAACATACACCACACCTCCAGAAAGGAAGCTCACAAACCCAATTACAATGTTATTGTGGGGCGATGATAGACTTCAGCCCTCAGAGTGACCCTCTGCCATCCTGTTACCACCCCCCCCCCCCACCCAAACCCCACCCGTCCACCATTCACCCACCACCAGAGTGCCCCCTCTGCATGTAGATGGCAGCTAGGTGTGTGCCATCACAGAGAACGGGAAACAGCCAATAGGATCTAATGACTCCTCACTGATGCCCTTGTTAATGGGCATCTCGAATGAGGCTGGGCACAGGACCCATGTAGAGTCCTCATCAGCTCCCACCCCCCTGACAACCACCACTACACCCCCACCCCACTCCACCACCTCCTCCATCCACCCACAGCCTCCTGGATGATATATTAGATGTGTAAAGTGTCTCTCTCTCTCTCTCTTCTAAAAGAAAGTGCTCAAGCGAATAATTAACCTCACTTCATACAATTAACGAAAGGGCTCTGGTAGCATGGTGGTAGTGTTCCTGTCTCTGAAGCAGCAGGCCTGGGTTCAAGTCCCACCTGCTCCATAGGTGGGTCATAACATCTGAGCAGACCAGTTGAGAATATGTACCTAAGGGTATGGAGTAGGCCATTTTGGCCTGGCCAGGGGAGAAATATCTGCATCCAGAGAATGGAAAACCTGTGGGATTCTCTGCCAGAGAAAGCAGTTATGGCCCCAGTTCTGAGGAAGGGTCACCGGACACGAAACGTTAACTCTGGTTTTCACTCACAGATGCTGCCAGACCTGTTCAGCTTTTCCAGCAATTTCTGATTTACAGCATCCACAGTTCTTTCGGTTTTTATGGCTAAACATTGTCTGATTTCAGGGAGGAGTAGGATATAGCACTTGGGGCCAAAGGGGTCAAAAGATATGGGGGGGTGTGGAGTTGAATGATCAGCCATGTTCATGTCGAATGGGGGAGCTGGCTCAAAAAAAGGGCCAAATGGCCTACTCCCGCTCCTAATTTCTATGTGTCTACCAATGAAACTAATCGGTTAATATTGACTAAAAATAAAAACACATGGTTTCTGCACTGAACTCAGAGTCCTACAGCGCAGAAACAGACCCTTCGGTCCAACCAGTCCATGCTGACCATAATCCCAAACTAAGCTAGCCCCACCTACCTGCGCTTGGCCCTTATCCCTCCAAACCTTTCCTTTATCCAAATGTCTGTGAAATATTGAAACTGTACCTACATCCATCACTTCCTCACACACGCATTTTACAAATCTTTCTCCTCTTGCCTTAGTATACCCCCTAGTCTTGAAATCCCCCACCCCGGGGAAAAGACACCTGCCCCTCACCTTATCCATGCCCCTCATGATTTTATAAGCCTCTATAAAGGTCACCCCTCAACCTCCTACTCTCCAGTGAAAAAAAGTCCCAGCCTCTCCCTATAACTCAAACCCTCCATTCCTGGCAACATCCTGGTAAATCTCTTTGAACCCTCTCCAGCTTCTTAATGCC
>NC_063370.1:4565713-4569878 GCF_021869965.1 Rhincodon typus
TAATGCCCTTCCTATAACAGGGCACACCAGAACTGGACACAGCGATCCAGAAGAGGCCTCACCAACGTCCCGTATAACCTCAACATGACGCCCCAACTCCTACACTCAAAGGGCTGAGCAATAAAGGCAAGCGTGCTAAACACCTTCTTAACCGCCCTGTCTACCTATGAAGTGTCCTGGGATGCAGCAGTGACCCTACCTCAGAGCCGGAGGGGGGCTCATGTCACACCTGAACAGTTGATTGAAAGGAAAATCCGAGGTTAACAATGGCCGTTAATATTTCTATCGTCCTAACTGCCTCCACTGGTAAAAGCAGCAGACCTCCAGCATTTCGACAAAATTAGCCAAGTCAGTCAGCAGGCTATTCCACAGCAGAAGGCATCACAAACAAGGTCACAGCTGAGGACAGCGTTGGCATCACACACATGCAAGGGGCACAAATCAGAAATTGTTGGATTGATAAAAAGATCTGTTAGCTCTCCATCTACCATCCTGATAGTTACATGATACCAATCTCATTGACTGCCACCATCAGTCAATGGGGGTGGCACAGACCCAGACAAGCCCATGGTCACCTGTTCCTCCTTGTCACATCTTCATAGAACCCCCTACTGCGTGGAAGCGAGCCATTCGACCCATCAAGGCCACACCGACCCTGCGAAGTTCATCCCACACACACCCATCCCCGTGCCCTATCTCTAACCCCACATTTCCCATGGGCAGTCCACCTAACCTACACATCCCTGGGCACTATGGGGCAATTTATCCTGGCCAATCCACTCTAACTTGTGCATCTTTGGACTGGGGGAGGAAACGCATGCAGATACATGGAGAACGTGCAAACTCCACACAGACAGTCGTCCGAGGGTGGAATCGAACCCGGGTCCTTGGTGCCGTGAGGCAGCAGGGCTAACCACTGAGCCACCATGCCACCAGTACCCATGGACCATGTCCTGCATTGCCATTCACTGATTTAATGAGCCATTACAGAGCGCTGTCCCTCTCTCCTGAGCCAATTTGAGAGTTTGACACCAGGGCGAGCAGTCAGAGGGTGGTCTGCTGAGAACTCACTGGTGTTCATGGTCACTATTTCAGAATTGCGGATCCTAGTTCTGTCCTTTCCTCCAGAGTTGGAAACGTTTTCACATTGACAACAAACAAGCCTTTTCATAACGACAGCTTCATTTAGTCATCCCTCTTACAGTCAGAGATGTACAGCACAGAAACAGACCCTTCGGTCCAATTCGTACATGCCAACCAGATATCCTAAATTAATCTAGTCCCATTTGCCAGCATTTGGCCCATATCCCTCTAAACCCTTCCTATTCATGTCCCCATCCAGATGCCTTTTAAATGTTGTAATTGCACCATAGTACAGAGGTTTAGCCCTCTCCTGACCAATCTAACCATTTGGTTCCTTGTAAAAAGAGATAGTAAGAACTGCAGATGCTGGAGTCAGAGATAACACCGTGTGGAGCTAGAGGAACACAGCAGGCCAGGCAGCACCAGAGGAGCAGGAAAGCTGACATTTCAGGTCAGGACCCTTCTTCAGAAATGGGGGAGGGGGAGGGGGAAGGGAGCTCATAAATAAATAGGGGGAGGAGGGGTGGGGCTAGGGGAGGTAGGTGGGATGGTGATAGGTGAGTGCAGGTAGGGAGTGGTGAGGATTGGTCAGTGAGGTGGGAGGAGCGGATAGTTGGGAGAGAAGATGGACAGGTCAAGGGGGCGGGGATGAGAGGGAGGGTTGGTCATGGCATGAGGCCGGGGTGGGGAGTGAGGAGATTTTGAAACTAGCAAAGTCCACATTGAGACCAATGGGTTGTAGACTCCCAAGGCGGAATATAAGGTGCCGCTCCTCCAGTTTGCGGGTAACGTCGTTATGACACTGGAGGAGGCCCAGGATGGACATGTTGCCCAGGGAGTGGGCGGGGGTGTTGAAATGGTTTGCAACTGGGAAGTGTTGTCGTTTGTCGCAAACAGAGCGTAGGTGTTCCACAAAGCGGTCTGCAAGCCTCCGTTTGGCCTCACTGATGTAGAGGAGGCCACATCGGGAGCAGCGGATGCAGTAGACCACATTAGCGGATGTGCAGGTGAACTTCTGTCTGATGTGGAAGGTTTTTTTGGGTCCTTGGATGGAGGTGAGGGGGGCGGGAGGTGTAGGGACAGGTGTAGCACTTCCTGCAGTTGCAGAGAAAGGTGCCGGGGACGGTGGGGAGTGTGGAGCAGACGAGGGAGTCACGGGGAGAGCGGTCCCTCCGGAAGGCAGAGAAGGGTGGGGAGGGAAATATTTCTTTGGTTCTGAGGTCGGATTGTAGGTGGCGGAGAATGATACATTGAATCTGGAGGTTGATGGAGTGGTACATGAGGACAAGGGGGATTCTATCTTTGTTGGGGAGAGGGGATGTGAGGGCAGAGGTGTGGGAAACGCAAGAGATGCAGTTGAGAGCATTTTCGACCACTGAAGGGGGGGGGTGGAGTTGCGGTCCTTGAAATAGGAGGACATCCGGGATGTTCAGGGGTGTTAGTAAAGTTGATGAACTGTTCAAGCTTCTCATGGGAGCACGAGGCAGCACCAATACAGTCATGGATGTAGCGGAGGAACAGGTGGGGGATTGTGCCAGTGTAACAGCAGAAAAGGGACTGTTCCATGTACCCTACGAAAAGGCAGGTATAGCTTAGGCCATTGCGGGTACCCATGGCCACCCCCTTTAGTCTGTAGGAAGTGGAAGGAATGGAAGTTTCTACACATCTACACTTTCCCCACCCTGTCACGTCCATCCAAGGAACCAAAAAAAAACCTTCCACAGCAGACAAAGGTTCACTGGCACATCCATCAACTTGGTCTACTGTATCCGCTGCTCCCAATGTGGCCTCCTCTACATCGGTGAGACCAAACGGAGCCTTGGAGACCACTTTGTAGAGCACCTGCACTCTGTACACGATAAATGACAATACCTTCCAGTCGCGAACCACTTCAACTCCCCCTTCCACTCCCTGGGCGACATGTCCATCTTGGGCTTCCTCCAGTGTCACAACGAAGCCACTCACAAACTGGAGGAGCGGCACCTCATGTTCCGCCTCGGGAGCCTACAGCCCAATGGTCTCAGTCTGGACTTTACTAGTTTCAAAATCTCCCCACCACACCCTCCCGGCCTCATCCCACGTCCAACCCTCCCTCTCATCCCCGCCTCCTTCACCTGTCCATCTTCTCTCCCACCTATCCGCTCCTCCCACCTCACTGACCAATCTCCACCACTCCCTACCTGCACTCACCTATCACCATCCCACCTACCGTCCTCAGCCCCACCCCTCCTCTCTCTATTTATTTCTGAGCTCCCTTTCCCCTCCCCATTTCTGAAGAAGGGTCCCGGCCGGAAACGTCAGCTTTCCTGCTCCTCTGATGCTGCCTGGCCTGCTGTGTTCCTCCAGCTCCACACTGTCATCTCTGGTTCCTTGTAAATCTTTTTTTAAGCACATTTGCCAGTGCCTTCAGGATGGATGCACATGCAGAAAAGTGGGACCAAATTAAGATTCTATGCAAGTCTCTATCGACAGCCTATAATTCAGTACACAAAGATTAAAAGTAAATCATTATATTTACAACACTGCATTGATGATTCTTCAGAAAAAGAAAGCTTCTTGTTCCAACCTCAAACAGTTACATGGTTACATTGCCCAGATTGAAGACCATCACCAGTTCCAATATTCAAACCCATTATGAGAGCACAGTACAAAGTCTGTCCCCTCACGCTTCAACTAAATATCTCGTTTTTTTAAAAACTGCACGACTAATGGAAGTGTAATGGACCAGTGATCGATATTCTCCAAGCTCCATTTTTCGTAATGATTTTGTTAATATGTGCTTCTTCCAGCAGTCATAAATTGATGAATTATTCACCATCCCCTCTCCCCTCCCCCCCCAACCCCAGTCTACAGTTTATTCCAACGAGTTCCGAAAATGACACAAATCCACTTGAGACAGATATTAAAGCGAGGGCAGTGAGGAACAGGGAGCTCACACATTCTCAAGATGTCATCGAGCACTTTCCCATGGAGATGGAATCCATTCGGCCAAGCCCCGCCTGTGCCAGCATTTGAGCTTTTGCCCAACCAATAACCCGCATTTGTACAGCACCCTTGATGCTGTAGAATGTCCCATGGACAA
>NC_063370.1:4570378-4578307 GCF_021869965.1 Rhincodon typus
TGTGTGATGATCCCCTCCCCCTGTGTGTGTGCGCTTTCTCTTTTCCCCCATGCCCTCCCCCAATCTCCTTTTTCTCTCTCTCTCTCTTCTTTCTCTCTTATTTTTCCAACTCCTCCAGCCTCTATATTGAGCTGTAAATCAGATTCTGAATCATGACATGCTCTCTCCTGGAGAGTGAGATGAGCAGTGAGCTAGCGGTGGCACATCAGGGCCAGCCATGGAAGGAGGATAAAGTTGATGTATCAGCAAGACCTCCTTTCATTGAGGAATAAACAGCAATGAACTCTTCCTACTGGCTTGGGAAGCAGCAGACACGGGTTTAATGAGCCGGAGAGGGAGATAAGCGAGTTGTTGTGATATTGAACATTCTGCCTGAGGATGGGAGCACATCCCAGATGTAAGGAATTGGATCCATACTCCCAAAGTAAATACTGACGGAGGTCTGAAGAAGGGAGACAAGCACAGGTGTGATGGACCGAATGGCTGCCTCCTATGTTGTACCAAGACCCATTCCCCACCCCCCCAGGCTCACGGATCTGCAACAAATTTCCGTCTGTTAACCCCTTGCAAATGATGTTTTCAACTCTCTCCATGTCCTTACCCCCTTCTCTGGTCTCTATCTCTTTCTCTCTCTTCCTTCCTTTCTTTTTTCTTTATCTCTTTCTCTTCCTTTCTCTTTCTCTTTATTTTTTTCTTCTCTCATTCTTCCTCTCTTTTATTTCTCCTCTCTGTTTGAATGACAAATTCTTTCCCCACTTTGTTTCTTTCCCCCCTTTCTTTTTTCTTTATCTTCTCTTTTTTTCTTCCCCGTCTCTCTCCTTCTTTCCCCTCTCTTTCTCTCTCCTTGTTTCCCCTCTTTTTCTCTTTTTCTTCTTTCTCCTCTCTTTCTACTTTTCTGCTTTCCCCTCTTTTCCTCTCTCTTTCTTTCTGGAATCTCCTCCAGCCCTGTGACCCGCCAAGAAACCTCTAACTCTGGCCTGGAGTTGCTGGTTTTCACGTTTCTGCCATTAGTGGCTATGCTCTCAGTTACCCAGGCCTGGTGATGCTCCCTCCCTAAACCACTCTTTCACCCTTTGTTAAAGGTGGCCTTTAAGAATTGTCTCTTTGAGCGAGCTTTTGGTCACCTGTCATGGCCTAGTCCCCGATTCTCCTGGTAACTGCCCGGGGGGTGTTTTCCTATGGCCAAAAGGCCATATAAATGCAGGTCCATTAGACTGAATAAAAACTGAAAGAACTGCGGATGCTGTAACTCAGGAACAAAAAACAGAAGTTGCTGGAAAAGCTCAGCAGGTCTGGCAGCATCTGTGAAGAGAAAACAGAGTTAACATTTCGGGGTCCGGTGACCCTTCCTCAGAACTGAGGAATGAAATGTTAACTCTGATTTTCTCCTTCATAGATGCTGCCAGACCTGCTGAGCTTTACCAGCAACTTCTGTTTCTGTTCTATTAGACTGAAGCTGCTGATAGTATTTGGGGGGTGGGGAGGGAAAGATTTTTATTAAAAAAAAAGGCAGCAGACCATTTGGCCCCTTAAGCCTGCTCTGCTGCTCAATAAGGTGATAGCTGATTTGTTCATATTCCTGCCCAAACCCCCTCACTTACCAACAATCTGCTTTAGTGAATATTCCAGGGCACCTTCTTGAAAGGAGAAGATGTCCAAAGACTTTCTGAGAGAAAACATTTTGGCTTCTCTCAGCTTTAAGCAGGTAATCCCTTTGTTACAAGCAGTGACTTCCAGCTGTAGAGGAGTGACTTCTAGCATGTGATGGGAAGTAAATTCTTTCTTTATTCATTCATGGGATGAGGGTTGAAGAAAATGGGAACAAGAGTAGGCCTTTCAATATGATCATGGCTGATCGTCCAACTGGGGTGGCACGGTGGCTCAGTGGTTAGCACTACTGCCTCACAGCGCTAGGGATCTGGGTTCGATTCCAGTGTTGGGCCTCCGTGTGGAGTTTGCACGTTCTCCCCATGTCTGGGTGCCCTGGCTTCCTTCCACAGGTCCGAGGATGTGCAGGTGAGGGTGGATTGGCCGTGGGAAATGCAGGGCTGCCGGGATAAGGTAGCAGGTGGGCCTGCATAGGATGTTCTTCAGAGGGCCAGTGTGGAATCAATGGGCCGAATGGCGTGCTTCCACACTGTAGGGGTTCTATGATTCAGTCACTTTTCTCCCCCCGAACCCTTTAACCCCAAGAACTATATCCGGCTCCTTCTTGGAAACATTCAATGTTTAGGCCTCAACCGCATTCTGTGGCACAGAATTCCACAGACTCCCCCACTCTCCAGGAGTTTCTCCTCATTTCTGTTTGAAATGGCATACTCTGTAACCTTAGGCAGTGACCCCTGACCCTGGGGCTCCCCAGTTATTGAGAACATCCCTCCTGCGTTTCCCCTCTCATCTTAGAATTGTTTAGTTTCCGTGCCCTCGTTGCTCTGAGCTCCAGCAAATGCAGTCCTAACCGATCCACTGTCATGCCATTCCCGGGAATCAGTCCGGGAAACTTTCACTGCACTCCCTTCGTCGCCAGAGCATCCTTCCTCAGATAAGGAGACTGAAATTGTACACGATATTCCACATGTGGCCTCACTGAGACCCTGTACAATTGCAGCAAGACATCCCTGCTCCTGTACTCGAACCCTCTCGCTATGAAGACTGACGTAGCCCTTGATGCCCCTGCAGTGTTTATTTTCAGCGCCAAAGACACCCAATCTCATTACACATGCCCCGAAAGGACCTGTTTAAGATGGCATGGGACAAATGGGGGGGAAATTTCATAGAATCCCTACAGTGTGAAAACAGGCCATTCGGCCCAACGAATCCCTACCGCTCCTCTGAAGGGCATCCCACCCAGACCCATTCCCTAAAACCCTGTGTTTCCCACATCTAAATCCCCCTAATTTAGCACTGCCAATCCACCCTAACCTGCACACCTTTGGACTGTGGGAGGAAACCGGAGCAAATCCACACAGACACAGGGA
This sequence comes from Rhincodon typus, assembly GCF_021869965.1. Lineage (NCBI taxonomy): Eukaryota > Metazoa > Chordata > Chondrichthyes > Orectolobiformes > Rhincodontidae > Rhincodon > Rhincodon typus. The sequence goes on from NC_063370.1 coordinate 4,573,357, forward strand.
AAAGGTGTGAAATCCACACAGACAGTCGCCCGAGGCTGGAAACGAACCCATGTCCTTGGTGCTGTGAGGCAGCAGTGCTAACCACTGAGCCACCGTGCCACCCCCATGTTCTTCACTCAATTTGCATATTGCCAGCTGCGAGTCCCAGGAGGGCGATGAGATCACTGGAGTTTCTCGCTAGAGTCTGCCCCATCAGTATTTGTTCCTCTCGGCTGGTTACAGACCTCTTAAACAAGAGGGAGTGCATTTATGTAGCACCTTTCTGCCATGTCCCAAAGCGTTTTACAGCTGATGGAATTCCTTTTTGAAATGGGGGTGTTGGTGGTGAGGGGGATCACTATTGAGATGCAGAACATGTGGCCAAATTGTGCACAGCAAGCTCCCACAAACAGTGATGAAAGATTACCCCCTGGCTGAGGATAATAACTCCCATTGCTGTTCCTTGCTCAGTTGCTGTGTGATAGTTCAGATCCAAGCGAGGGGTAAAATGGGTTTAGATCCCTCCCTCCCGATTGCCCCTCTGACTGTGCCACCCTCTATCCCCTTGTCGTCTTCTCCCTTCCCTAGCTTGGTGTCAAATTTTGTTTAATAGTTTTTGTTCTCTTTTGGGGAGGGACTGTGGAAAGAAGGCTCCGTGGGAATGTATTATGTTAAGAGGTGCTACATAAATGCAAGCCATTGTTGAATACAGGCTGGGGTTGAGGTCTTGTGTATTCAAAAGGCATTGTGCCTGTAAGCAATAATGGGTTTGGGGCAAGTGGCAGGGTACTGTATTCTGGTACTGTTTGCTGGCCAGAGATGGGAACATGTTTTTTGGGCTTCCTTTCGAAGAGATAAGTTATAAAACTGCTTGACTTGCAGCGGACAGCAATTTCCACGTTTCATCTCATACCTACTGAGGCAGGTTATACACAAATTACTGACTGGGAGGGTGCACTCAAATGTCATTAGGCTTGACACTAGGCTGTGGAAATGAAAGTTGTGAGCTCCAGGTCAACCAGGGTTGATCCGAGGGAATCCAGCTCGGCGCAGTAAAGCAGCCCTTTTCCAATCGTGGAATTCCGATGCACATCACCAGCTCAGCCTTCTGATGTCTGTGCATGGTCCCCCATTGCAAACGTGTACCTCATAGAATCCCTACACTGAGGAAGCGGGCCATTCAGCCCATTGAGTCCACGCTGACCCTCCCAAGAGTATCCCAGCCCGGACACTATCCCTGTAACCCTGCATTTCCCCATGGCTAATTCATCCAGCCTGGGTAATATGGGGCAATTTCCCATGGAATAATCCACCATAACCTGCACATCTTTGGACCGTGGGAGGAAACCAGAGCGTAGACAGAGGGAGAAAGTCACCGAGAGTCAGACCTGGGTCCCTGGCACTGTGAGGCAGCAGTGCTAACCATTGAGCCTCAGTGTCACCCCCTTCTTGTGAGCTGGCTGCCATTGTTATGGCTAGTATTTATTGCCCATTTACCCCTCTCGCAGGCACAAGGAGAACATGCAAATCCCACACAGTCACCCAAGGCTGGATTCAAACCTGGATCCCTTAGTGCTGTGAGGCAGCAGTGCTAACCACTGAGCGACTGTGCCACGCAAGGATGCATATAAGATCATAAATAGAACCAAGAGCGGGCCATTCAGCCCATCGAACTTGCACTGCTATTCAATAGGATTATAGCTAATCTGGCACTCCTCGCATCTTGGCCTTTTCCGTAACTGACCGAGAATCTGTACTTTTCAGCCTTAAACATGGTGTTATGTACATGCTGTTCCAAGTACAGTACGGGAGGGAGTGCTGTGCTGTCAGGGGTGCTGTTGTTTCAGAGGATGTGTTAAGCTGAGGCCCGTTGCATGTACCTGAGCAATCCCACAGCCAGCATTTTGAAGGAAAGCAACTTGAGCCGATATCCATGCTCCACCACGCCTCATTCTCAACCAGATCGTCTCTTCAGAAATGCAGAGAAAGTAGAAACAAGGGAAGGCCACTTGTCCTTCCGAAGCTGATCTGGTTCTGCCATTGACTCCTTTTTTCCTGCCTAATGTGCCCCCATCCCACTCCCAATAGCATCTAACACCACCTCCTCTCCCCCCGCGCCCGCGCCCCCGCCCCCACCCCACCTTGCCTTATATTTTCACTCATTCACAGAATGTGGGCATTACTGGCTAGGCCTGTGTTTATTGCCCATCCCTAATTGCCCTCCTGAAGGTGTTTTTTTTTCTTTTAAATTTGATTTATTGTTGTCTCATTTACCTAGGTACAGTGAAAAGTTTTGTTTTGCGTGCAGTACAGGCAGAGCATACCATACAAAGTGCATTAGGGTAGTAGAACAGAGCAACAAATACAACGTTATGGCTGCAGAGAAAGTGCACACAGAGTGAGATCAACATTAACTTTAAAATTTGAGAGGTCCGTTCAGAAGTTTGATAACAGCAGGGAAGAAGCTGTTCTTGAATCTGTTGGTGTGTGTGTTTAAACTTTTGTATCTTCTGCAGAATGGAAGAGTATAGCAGGGGCGGGAGGGGTTTTTGAATGCGTTGGCTGCCTTCCTGAGGCAGAGAGAAGTATAAATGGAGTCCGTGGATGGGGGTGCTGGTTTGTGTGATAGACCGGGCTGTGTTCACAACCCTCTATAGTTTCTTACGGTCCTGGGCAGAGCAGTTGCCGTACCAAACTGTGATGCATCTGGATAGAATGCTTTCTGTGGTGCATCTATAAAAATTGTTAAGAGTCTTTATGTATGTGCTGAATTTCTTTAGCCACCTGAGGAAGTAGAGGTGTTGCCATGCTTTCTTGACTGTTGAGCTGCCTCCTTGAACTACCGCAGCCTGTTTTCTGCAGAGACAGTTCCAGGATTTTGATCCCAGTGACACTGGTGAAACTGATGTGCAGAATCTATCTACATCTGCGATCATAATGCTCAGTGACCCTGTCCCCACGTCTTCCCAGGGACATGTCCCACAGAATGTCGGACAGCTAAGCTTCTCCTCACTCTCTTTTCTAGAAATCGGGGGTTTCCCCTTTTAAAACGGAGCCCCCTAAGTGCCCCCCAGCCTCTCTCACCAGAAGAAACCACCTGCATATCTGCCACAGGGTCACCAGACCCGAAACATTAACTCAGTTTCCTCCCCCAGCAGATACTGCCAAACCTCTCCAGAAGATTTCTGTTTTTGTTTTTTTTTCCCTTTATTCGTTCACGGGATGAGGGCATTGCTGGCCAGGCAGCATTTATTGCCCATCCCTAATTACCCCAGAGGGCAGTTAAGAGTCATTCACATTGCTGTGGGTCTGGAGTCACATGTAGGCCCAAACCAGGTAAGGATGGCAGTTTCCTTCCCTAAAGGGACATTAGTGAACCAGATGGGTTTCTCTGACAATTGGCAATGGATTCGGGGGTCATCCTTAGACTCTTAATGCCAGATATTTTTATTGAATTCAAATTCCACCATCTGCCCTGGCGGGATTCAAACCCAGGTCCCCAGAACATTATCTGGGTCTCTGTGTTAACAGTCCAGCAATAATACCACTAGGCCATCACCTCCCCATACGATTTCTAGCATCTGCAATTCTTTGTTTTATATCAGCATCTGCCCCGTCCACGCACCACCCCCACCCCACCCCCCAACACGCATCCTTCTAAACTCTGGATACGGGCCCAGCCTTTTCCTTACAGGACAAACTCCTCATCCCAGCTGGTCACTATCCTCATCGCTGCTTGTGGGATCTGCTTGTGGGATCCTCCTGTGCTCAGGTTCCTCGTCCCAGCTGGTCATTACCCTCACTGCTGCTTGTGGGATCCTCCTGGCTGTAATTTGAAATCCAATTGGCTCTGGGATGCCCTGAAGCATTGGGAAGCAACGTGGAAAAATTTCCGTCCCTTTCCGTTCCACCCGAGCAGGTCGCTGAGTCGTTGCAGAGGTTGGGAGTCGGGGGGAGCTCCCTGTTGGAATGTGTTTCGCTGCGAGGGACAAACATGGGCTGAGCCAGGCTCAGGTGTGAGTCCACTCCTGGCTGATCAGCTAGCTGCCCCTCAGTTATCAACAGTAAATATTGGCCACTCGGTTCAGGGGAGGGGCGGTGGGATGCGTCCTTGTCAAACTGTCAGTTTGCTGGAGATGGCACTCCCCCCTCCACCTCTGAGGAGCTGAGAAAATCGATCGCGGTGAATAAAAATCCTCAGAAGGTGCTCTGTTTTAAAATAATTCCAATTTTCTTTAGATACTGTGTGTTGCCGAGATCAGCCCTGTAGCCCAGAGCACTGAACTGAGCACCGTCTAGGACTCCATGAATCACTCTATGAATCAATGAACAGGATGTTGGCGTTTCTGGTCGAGCTTTCTCGTTTGCTGTAACTGTGGTTAATCTTTCTGTCAAACCGAAAGCCTCGGTTAATTCACCACTGCCCAACCCCCCTGCAGGTTTGGTGCCACACTCGTGCTTTTATGTACAGTAGAGTGTCTGAATTTCCCTTCCTTATCAACTTCTGCCTTTGTTTAGTTTTCTCCTGTTTAATTTGTGTGGATCGCACAGGGTTTGTTTTAAGAGGGGTGTTCTCACATGCCACCCAGGAGCTGTTTGCTGGTCTCAGTTCCCACTGTAGCTCGCATCGTGATTTTTCTATTCTCCTAGACATGTGTTTACCTTCAGCTGACGGTGTTTAACTGAGGAAATTTGCTGCTGGGTGTTTTAATTAAAACTGCACAAACGTGGAGATAACCTGTGATTGTTCTCCTTTATTTTTCGAGTAGAGGAGGGAGGATAGATAGAGGCAATTAGAATCCTGGAAGGGGTTTGTTAGAGCTTCTTCAGTGCTGTGTCTCTGTGTCTCTGTGTCTCTGTGTCTCTGTGTCACTCTGTCACTCTGTCACTCTGTCACTCTGTCACTCTGTCACTCTGTCACTCTGTCACTCTCTCTCACTCTCTCTCACTCTCTCTCACTCTCTCTCACTCT
>NC_063370.1:4578317-4580492 GCF_021869965.1 Rhincodon typus
CTCTCTCTCACTCTCTCTCACTCTCTCTCACTCTCTCTCACTCTCTCACACTCTCTCTCACTCTCTCTCACTCTCTCTCACACTCTCTCTCTCTCTCTCACACTCTCTCTCACTCTCTCTCTCTCTCTCACACTCTCTCTCTCTCTCTCTCTCACTCTCTCTCACTCTCTCTCACTCGAAAACTAGGGATGAGGTTTAAGGAGATTGGAAAAGCTTCCAGAAACTGTTTGCAGAGTGTTGCTGTGGTCTGGAACACCAGACAGTGGAAGCAGATCCAAGAGTAACTTTCCATGTTGGCTAAATGCCAGGACAGTTTTCAGAGCTGTGGACTGATAGGTAGTAAGTTGCACCAAATGGTTCACTTTCATTTTCAAAACAGCTGATGGTGTTGTGATGGGCTGAATGGCTGGCTGTCGTCTGTGGAACAAAGTGTCGTTTTTTTTTTTGAAAAAGGCAAAATTAGCTCATAGGATGTGGTGTCACTGTCTGGGCCAGAATTAATTGCCTATTCCTGGACAAAGTGATGGTGAGCTGCGCTGTGTCGGTAACTGCCATTGTGAGATGAGGCATCCAGAGAGTCAGGTGACATACATTTCCATAGCGTCTGTCACATCCTCAGGATGCTCCAAAGCTCGCTACAGCCAATGGGTATATATTTTTTTTCAAACGTAGTCACTGTTGTAAAGTAGGGAAGGTTGTTTTGATTGGGGTATGGGGTCTTGTTCTAGGGCTGAATAAAATCACACCCTTCCCATTCACTAACATCCTGCTATCCCCTGTGCTCTTAAGGCTTAAGGAGATGGATACAAAATTGTTGTGGCCTTTAATATAAAAGACCGTAGAAACATAAAATCTTGTGTACGTTAAACCCTTCATGTACACACTGCTTGTTGGTGGTTCTGTTCTGATTCCTGTTTATCATGCCACATTGCTATGTAAACACCTCCCTTTTACACTCAGCTTCATCAAACTGTCACAGTGTAAGTGAAATTTCTAGCCACTAGTTGGCACTGTTGGAGTGACTCTCTCCTGAATCATCTCCATTCTGTCTATAAATCATCAACGGATGCTCTATTGCCACATGAAACCACCCGGTATTTAATATTTATAGATATATAAATAGTATTTAATTAAAATTAATTGTACATGACACTTAAATCAGCTGGGCCTGAGCGAAACACCCATGGAGTGATGTAACTGCGTTAATCTAATTGAGTTGCTCAGTCCAGTGAGGCCAGATGATAACTCAGTCACTTTAGAACTTGAGTCTAAACTACTAAGAGATATGAATTCTCGGCCTTCTCTCTTCGTTAATGCCTGGTCCTCTTCCTCCAGGAGGTCGTGTCTGTTAATTGCTGTGAGGTAGACTTAGTGATGTGAGGACAAACCTTCTCATGCAGCGAGTGGTTAAGGTGTGGAATGCACTGCCTGCAGATGCGGTAGAAGCGGGCTCATTGGAGGCCATTTTTTTTTGGGATTGTAATGGTGTGCAGGGTATTGAGGGGGTGGGGGAAGGCTGTAGATGGCACAAAGGGATAGAACCGGTATATGTTCGACAGGCCAATTGGCCTCCACCTGCACCATAATGATTCTGTGTTTCTTGTTCGGAGTCTCGCTCATGTGCCTGTAAATGGTCTCACTCGTAAACCCAAGCAGAATGAGCCTCAGCCGCAGAGAAGTATTTCTGTTCCTGATTCTTGTGGCTAGAGTGGCGTTTATCAAGCTACTGGCCAGGATTGTATGCTGAGCCCCCCTCTTAGGGGGCTTTTGTGGTGCAGAGGTATTGACCCTACCCCTGGACTAGTTCAAGACCCACCTGCTCCAGAGGTGTGTAATAACGTGTCTGAAATAAAAAAAACACTCCTCTCTTTTTGTGCTCTTGTGGTAGTGTCCCTATCTCTGAGTCAGAGTCCAGAGGTTAGTAATAAGTGAATAGAAAATATCTATAAAAACAAAAACTGGAGAAACTCAGCCAGTCTGTCAGCATTTGTGTAGAGAGAGCGAGAGAGAGAGAAACCATCAATGTTTTGAGTCCAGTGTGACTCCTGTGCAGCATGGTGGTTATCCACTGTTCACCAGCTATTAAATACTTAGAAAAACAAAGTTGCTGGGAAAGCTCAGCAGGTCTGGCAGCATCTGTGAAGGAGAAAACAGAGTTAACGTTTCGGGTCCGTT
>NC_063370.1:4580992-4594433 GCF_021869965.1 Rhincodon typus
TGAAACGTCAGCCTTTCTGCTCCTACTTGGCCTGCTGTGTTCATCCAGCTCTGCACCTTGTTGTTTCTGTAATAGATCAAGTGTAGGGTTTTGATGGGCTGAATGGCCTGCTTCCATGCTGTAGGGGATTAGAACTTAGAACATAGAACAGTACAGGCCCTTCAGCCCACAATGTTGTGCTAAGCTTTTACCCTAAACCTAAGGTCTATCTAACCTCCACCCCTACCTTATACTATCATCCATATGCCTATCTAATAGCCGCTTAAATGGCCCTAATGAGGCCGACTCCACTACCCTCTCCGGCAATGCATTCCACGCCCCGACCACTCTCTGAGTAAAGAACCTACCTCTGACATCTCCCCTATATCTACCTCCACTCACTTTAAAACTATGCCCCCTCGTAATAGCTACCTCCACCCTAGGAAAAAGTCTCTGGCTGTCCACTCTATCTATGCCTCTGATCATTTTGTACACCTCTATCAAGTCACCTCTCATCCTTCATCGTTCTAAAGAGAAAAGCTCTAGCTCTGTCAACCTTTCCTCGTAAGACCTTCCCTCCATTCCAGGCAACATCCTGGTAAATCTCCTCTGCACCTTTTCCAATGCTTTCACATCTTTCCTGTAATGAGGCGACCAGAACTGGACACAATACTCCAGATGTGGCCGAACCAGGCTTTTGTATAGCTGGAGCATAACTTCACAGCTCTTGAACTCAATCCCTCTATTAAGGAAAGCTAACACACCATACGCCTTCTTAACAACTCTATCCACCTGGGTGGCAGCTTTCAGGGAACTGTGGACATGAACCCCAAGATCCCTCTGCTCCTCCCCATTGCCAAGGATCTTTCCATTAACCCTGCATTCTGCTTTCAACTTTGTCCTTCCAAAATGAATCACCTCACACTTTTCAGGGTTAAACTCCATCTGCCACTTCTCAGCCCAGCTCTGCATCCTATCAATGTCCCTTTGTAATCTGGAACAGCCCTCAGCACTGTCCACAACGTGACCCACCTTCGTATCATCAACAAACTTACTAATCCACCCTTCCACTCCTACATCCAAATCATTTACAAAAATCACAAATAGAAGAGGACCTAGGACAGATCCTTGTGGTACACCACTCGTAACTGAGCACCATGTTGAATATTTTCCATTCACTACCACCCTTTGTCTTCTAAGGGTCGGCCAAATCTGAATCCAATCTGCCACGTTTCCCCCAATCGCATGCCTCCTTACTTTCTGCATGAGCCTACCATGGGGAACCTTACCAAACGCCTTACTTAAATCTATGTATACCACATCCACTGCTCTACCTTCATCCATGTGTTTGGTCACCTCTTCAAAGAATTAAAGGATTCTGTTAAGTGCACCATTGAGAAGGTGGGGGTGAGCTGCCTTCCTGAACCACTGCAATCCTTGTGCTGTAGGTTGACCCACAATGCCATCAGGGAGGGAATTCCAGGATTTTGACCCAGCGGCACTGAAGGAGCGGCGATATGTTTGGGGGGGGGGGGGGTGAGGGGGCTGGGGGGGGGGGGGGGGGGGGAGCGGGGTTCCCACGTTTCTGCTGCCCTTGTCCTGCCAGATGGAAGTGGTCCTGGGTTTGGAAGATGCTGTCAAAGGAGCCGAACTGAACTCCTGAAGTACTCCACTCTACACTTTTCTCAAATCCATTCAACCCCAAATATCAATCTTGAACACATTCAAGGACTGAATAATTTCTCCCAGCTAAATGGGAGATTATCCTGAGATGGTGGCCCTTTGTTCTCAGAGAACCACTCTCGTGTAAATCCACCATAAAATCTTAGACTGTAAAGTGACCATAAGGGGTAGCATGATGCCTCACAGTGCCAGGTTCGATTCCAGCCTCAGGCGACTGTGTGGAGTTAGCACATTCTCTCCCTCAGTTGGCCCATACATTGCTTCCTAAATTTGTACAATCTCCTTGTCACTCCAGATGAACCTCTGGAGTGTGATAGGGATGGTTGAGGATGTTGAGGACCCATCTAGAAGATATGCTATTTTAGATGTAGTATTATGCAATGAAAAAGGGCTAATTAACTGTCTCATTTCTCTTCAATTCTCCTCGCCTCTTGTCCTGATGATTTTGAATGCATGGTTACCAGCCCGATTTCCTCTGGGTGTTCCGGCTTTCTCCTACAGTCCAGGTTTAGAGTGGATTGGCCATGCTAAATTGTCCCATAGTGTCCAGGGATGTGCAGGCTAGCCATGGTGAATACAGGGTTACAGGGATAGGGTAGGGGGTGGGTCTGGGTCTGGATGCTCTTCGGAGGGTCGGTGTTGACCGAATGGACTGAATGGCCTGCTTCCACACCGTAGGGGTTCTATGATTCTATGATACCGCAGCAGAATTATTCAGCCCATTGAGTCTGCTCCACTATTCGATCATGGCTGCTGTGTTTCTCAACTATGTTCTCCTGCCTGGGAACCATTTGACACGTCATATCTGTCCTTCTCTTGGAAGGAATTGTCTCTAACTTTGCCCCACTTTCTATCCTAGAATCCCTCACAAACCAATCCTCTACAAACTCCTCTCGGATTGCTGTTTCAAAGTTCCGACTGTGGAATTGAATTCCACTGACTTCCTGTTGGGCCACAGCTCCTGGGATCGAGAGTGGTGGCTTGATGGGTTCTGGGCTGGCCACACAGCCGCTGCTGAGTGTGGTGCTATGGGTGGTACTTTGTCAGTTTGGGTAGGCGGGTTGTTTGGAGGTGGGTCACTTTGGCGTCCCCTCGGCACCTTCCCGATTGGAGTCTCCCGACGTCTTCCTGAACCAACTTGCTCCATGTTGCTCAGGAAATGGGGATGTGCATGTCAAGGTGATGCCATTACAAGATCCCCAGAGTGTTTCCACTGTTTCTCCAGCATCCACCCCCACCAAGAGCCTCCTGCCATGAGTCTGCATTGAGCAATCTCTCTGTAGGGCAGGGGGTCTGGTCAAAACATGCCCCCCACCTTGCTGAACAAGGTGTAGAGCTGGATGAACACAGCAGGCCAGGCAGCATCAGAGGAGCAGGAAAGCTTACATTTCGGGTTGGGACTCTTCTTTGTGTAATTAGCGACTCTACAAGTTGGCATCAGAGAGGGCACTGCTGCTGGGCAACTTTTCCTAACCACTTCATTTGAAGGATCTTGCAGAGGCTTCTACTGGTGGAATGTCTGTTGTGTTTGAAGAGGGCCTGCTGTAGGTTCTCCAAATCTTCCAGGAACAAGCAGCTCAGTGCAGCCTTAACTTTGGCTTTGAGCTCTTGAACACTTTTAACCCTCAGTTAGCCCGTACGTAGCTTCCTAGGTTTGTACAATCTCCTTGTCCCTCCAGATGAACCTCTGGAGTGTGATGGGGATGGGTGAGCACCCATCTAGAGGATATGCTATTTTAGATGTAGTCTTATGCAATGAAAAAGGGACTAATTAACAATCCTGTTTCTCTTCAATTCTCCTCGCCTCTTGTCCTGATCATTTTAAATGCATGGTTACCAGCCCCACTTGCTCTGTCAAAACCCCACATCAGTTTGAATTCCTCCCCATCTGCTTCACTAACGTCCTTTAGGGAAGGAAACTGCCATCCTTACCTGGTCTGGCCTACATGTGACTCCAGACCCACAGCAAATGTGGTTGACACTTAACTGCCCCCTGAGTAATTAGGGATGGGCAATAAATCCAGCCATGCCCACATCCCATGAGTGAATTAAGAAAAAAACTGCATGGATAAGGGCAGTCAGTTTAGTTGCAGATTTCAACTGAACAGATGCATCAGCAACAAGCCTTGGCATTAATGATTGATACTTCTGTATTGTTCTGCTCAATCACAGCGCAAAACTAAAGGCTGCAAAGTCAGTTATATATCCGGTCGGGAACTCAGGAGAAACATCTTTGACCAGAAAGTAGGGATGTCACTCCTATAGGGAGAGACAGAGGTGAATAGTGACAATACATTGAAGGGGAGGGGGAGCTGGGAAACTGGTTTAACACATGGGGGAGAAGGATAAAAAGGATGGCGAGAATGGGTGAGATAAAGAGAGGCGTTGTGAGAGGAGGCTCATGCGCTGCAGGAACACTAGCACAGAGCAGATGGGCCAAATGGCCTGTTGCTGTGCTGTAAACACTGTTTAATAAATATAGCTACGCAGAAAGGCTGGATAGACCGGGTTTGTTTTCACTGGAATGCAGGAGGTTGAGGGGGCGACCTGATCGAAGTCTATAAGATTGTGAACGGCATGGATCGAATGAAAAGCATGAGGCTTTTTCCCAGGGTGGAGCGGTCAATTACTAGGGGGCACAGGGTGCAAGGTGTGAGGGGGGTGATGGTTAAAAGAGATGTGTGAGGCAGGTTTTTCACACAAAGGGTGGTGAGTGTCTGGAACGCGCTGCCAGAGGAGGTGGTGGAAGCAGACACAGTAGCAGTTTTCAAGAAACACCTGGACGAATACATGAATAGGAAGGGAACAGAGGGATACAGATCCTGTAAGTGAAGACAGTTTTAGTATGGAAGGGCAAAATGTGTCGGTACAGGCTTGGAGGGCCGAAGGACCTGTTCCTGAGCTGTACTGTTCTTTGTTCTGATATTGGAGAGTGTAATAGGCAGATATAACTGTTTTCCCTACCCTACAGCATAAACCTTCCCTTGATTTGTAGAGTTGTGGTCACTAACTGGGGATGTTTTTTTCATAATTGCATCCCGCCTGGGGCAGTTTCAAAGGGGATGTGAGATTGACTACCTCAGAATGATTTCTTTTTGGCCCAGCTAAAATTTTCTAAACAGCTGGGTGTTGGGGGGTGGTGTGGTTTGGAAATAATCCTGCTTGGCTTGAAACTATTCCAGGGTGAAGCAGACAAAAGGATAACACGTTTGTCAGTGAAGCTGAGCTGGACCAGACTGTGGTCACATCCTGCCCCCTAGCTCCAGCCATCTGCTACATGGTCCTCAGCCAAGGGTCTCTATTTGCGCCTGTAGGTCTCACAGGCTGATCTGCCCTGGATGAAGTTCAAGTGATTTTGGAACAGGCTTCCAGTCTCAATGCTGGGTGGATTCAGGACACCAAAAATGTGTCAGGAACGCGATTTGAGAATGTCTATCAGGAGAAATGCACATTGAAACTTTATCCGCATGACCCAGTTGGAGAGGTGGTGTTAGGGGGTGGTACTTAAGGAAGGAAAGGGAGGGGCAGTTGCTGTTTTCATTTAAGAAACATGGGAGACGATTTGTGCACAGCAAGATCCCACAAAGAGCAATGCGATAACAACCAAACTATCTGCTTTAGTAAAGTTGGGGGGTAGGTTGAGCAGAAACAGAAAAGAACTGCGGATGCTGTAAATCAGAGACAAAAACAGAAATTGCTGGAAGAGCTCAGCAGATCTGGCAGCATCTGTGGAGAGAAATCAGAGTTAACGTTTCAGGTTGAGTGTCCCTTCCTCAGAACTGATGGTGGCCAGGAAAATAAAAGTACTTCCTCAGTTCTGAGGAAGGGTCACTTGACCCGAAATGTTAACTCTGATTTCTCCCCACAGATGCTGCCAGACCTGCTGAGCTTTTCCAGCAATTTCTGGTTTTTGTCTTTAATTTACAATATCCGCAGTTCTTTCGGTTTTTATTTAGGTTTATATGCAGAAGATAGGGTGAGGGGTGGTGGGGTTAAGGAGATGTGGAAAGGTTTTTCTCCCACCTCCCCCTGTGGAAGTGTCTAGGACCAGAGGATACAGTCCCAGAAGCTGAGATTGCCTGTTTTGGACAGAGATGAGGAGGAATTTCTTACCTGAGGGGAGTGAATCTGTGGAATTCTTTACTGCAGAGGCTGCGTCATTAAGTATATTCACAGCTGAGTTGGAGAGATTTTTAATCAGTAAGGGGGAATCAAGGGTTATGGAGAAAAGGCAGGAAAGTGGAATTGAGGATTATCAGATCAGCATGATCTCATTGAATGGTGAAGCAGACTTGATGGGCTGAATGGCCTACTGCTGTTCCTATGATTTATGATCTTATGGTTAAAGGATAAATATTAGCCAGATACTTGGACTGTAGATCATACTGTGGGATCCTTTACTTCGACACAAGAAAGCAGATAGGACCTTCGATTAGCATCTGATCCAAGTCATAGTCTTAGAGTCATAGAGTTCTACAGCACGGAAACAGACCCTTTGGCCCAACTCGTCCACGCTAACCAGGTTTCCTAAACTGAACCCGTCCCATTTGCCTGCATTTGGCCCATGTCCCTTTAAATCTTTTCTATCCACGTACCTGTCCAAATGTCTTTTAAATGTTATACCTGTACCTGCATCTACCGCTACCTCTGCCAGCTCATTCCACGTGCGAACCCCCTCTGTGTGAAAACATTGCCCCTCAGATCCCTTTTAAATCTTTTCCCTTAAACCTGTGCTTTAGTAGGACTCCCCTACCCTGGGGTAAAGACATTGGCTATTCACTTTATCTATACCCTCATGATTTTATAAACGTCCGTAAGGTCACCCTTCAGCATCTGACAATCCTTGACAATCTTTTTTGCGCCCTTTCCAGTTTAATAACATCCTTCCTACAGCAGAGCGACCAGAATTGTACTTTATATGTGGCCTCACCAATGCCTTGTACAGCTGTAACATGACATCCCGACTCCTGCACTCAATGCTTTGACCAAGTTTTGGGTTCAATGGATTGGGTTTTGAACCCACATAACCTTCAGACTTGTGGATATAAAAGGTTCAGAGGGGAATTGAAAGAAAAACAAGAGGAGAAGCATAGAGAGAATATGAAAAGAGGCTGGGAGCTAAGACAAAAGGGAATGGGCATATTAATAATCAAAAGGCGGGAAAAGAAGTAGTCAGGCCAAATAGAAATTAATATGAGGATTTAAATGTAAGGGTAGGGGCCTGGCCGAGATAATGAATGAATGTTTTGCATCTGTCTTTACCAAGGAAGGTAGGTCATAGTGGAAGAGGGGGTGTTTCAGGCACTTGAACAGTTTAAATTTGATCAGGAAATGATTTTGGATGGACTGTCTGTAATTAAGAGTTGATAAAGCACTGGGACCAGGTTAGATAAGGATAACGAGGAAGGTAAGAAATTGTGGAGACTATAATGTGGAGGCTATAATTCTCCTGTATTCTTTAGAATTAGGTGCTGCCAGAAACTGAAGAATTTCAAATGTTAGACCCCTGTTCTGAAATGGTACAAAGATTGGCCCAGCCACTACAACTACTGGGGAAGCTTATTGAAACAATAAATTTGGGACAAGAATCATTTTTGCTAAATCTTGGTTATTTAAGGAAGGCCAGCATGGATTAGTTAAGGAGAAGTTATGTTTAACTGATAGATTGATTGTTGTCACATGTACTGAGATACAGTGAAAAGTGTTGTTTTGCGTGCCATATGGGCAGAGTGTACCATACAGAGTTCATCAGAGTAGCAGAGCAGAGTGAAGGCAATACAGTACTCAAAACTTTAGCTTGCTCTCTCTCCATGGATTCTGTCTGACTCGCTGTAGGCTCCAGCGTTTGTTGTTTTCAGTGAAGAATAAAGTGTTATAGCCACAGGGAAGATGCAGAGAGAGAGAGAGATCAGAATTAACATTTGAGAGGTCCATTCAAAAGTCTGATAACAGCAGGGAAGAAGCTGTTCTTGAATCTGTTTGTACGTGTGTTCAAACTTTTATATCTTCTGCCTGATGGAAATGGGTGGAAGAGAGTATAACTGGGGTGGGAGAGGGGGCTTTGATTATGTTTGCTGCTTTCCCAAAGCAGTGGGGAGTATAGATGGAGTCAGTGGATGGAAGGCTGGTTTGTGTGATGGACAGGGCTGGGTTCACTCCGTAGTTTCTTGTGGTCTTGGGCAAAGCAATTACCACACCACGTTGTGATGCATCCAGGTAGGATGCTTTCTATGGTATCTTGGTATCTATGGTAACTATCTTGCCAGAGTTTTGCTTTGTACAAATAGAGATTGACGCGGGTCATGCTGTTGATGTGATGTACACGGACTTCCAGAAGGCATTTGATAAAGTGCCACACAACAGACTTGTCAGTGAAGTTTCCACGCATGGAATAAAAAGGACAGTAACAAACACGGACACAACGTTGGCTGAGCAACAGAGAAAAGGACAGTCATCAGTTCGTGGATATAACACCATATGCTTTCTTTACAACCCTATCAACTTCAGTCACAACTTTGAGGAATCTATGGACATGGACCCCAAGATCCCTCTGTTCCTCCACACTGCCAAGAATCCTGCCATTAACCCTGTATTCTGCATTCAAATTCGACCTTCCAAAATGAATCACTTCACACTTTTCAGGGTTGAATTCCATCTGCCACTTCTTTGCCCAGCTGTGCATCCTGTCAATGTCCCATTGCAACCTACAACAGCCCTCCACACTATCCACAACTCCATCAACTTTTGTGTCATCGGCAAACTTGCTAACCCACCTTTCCACTTCCTCATCCAAGGAAGGATGTTGTGAAGCTGGAGAGAATTTAGAAGAGATTTCCTGGGATTGGAAATGTTAGAGTTATAAGGAGAGGCTGGATAGGTTGGGACTCATTTCACTGGAGTGTAGGAGGTTGAGGGGTGACCTTATAGAGGTTTATAAAATCATGAGGGGCATGGATAGGGTGAATGGCAGGTGTCTTTTCCCTAGGTTGGGGGAGTTCAAAACTAGGGGGCATATTTTTAAGGTGAGAGGAGAAAAATTTAAAAAAGACATGAGAGGCAACTTTTTTACACAGAGGGTGGTTCGTATGTGGAATGAACTTCCAGAGGAATTGGTGGATGTGGGTACAGTAACAACGTTTAAAAGACATTTGGATAAGTACATGAATCAGAAATGTTTGGAGGGAAATGAGCCAGGCGTAGCCAGGTGGGGTTAGTTTAGTTTGGGATTATGTTCGGCATGGACTGGTTGGACGGAAGGGTCTGTTTCTGTGCTGTACGACTCTAATTCAGAGAAGAGTCAAATGGTTTATTGTGGGAGAGAGAGCACAGACAGAAGATTTAAACTAAAGTGTACAACTCTAAGATAAGACAGTGTGGAGCTGGAGGAACGCAGCAGGCCAGGCAGCATCAGTGGAGCAGGAAAGTTGACGTTTCGAGTCAGAAATAGTTTTCTGAAATCTTCAGATTTCTGAAGAAGTGTCCCAGCCCGAAACGTCAGCTTTCCTGCTCCTCTGGTGCTGCCTGGCCTGCTGCGTTCCTCCAGCTCCACACTGTGTTATCTCCGATGCTGCCTGGCCCGCTGCGTTCCTCCAGCTCCACACTGTGTTATCTCTGACTTCAGCATCTGCAGTTCTTACTATCTGTGTACAACTCTAAACTGGGTTGAGGAGCAGAGAGAGCTTGGGCTATTTGTGCTTCAATCATTGAGGCGTGAACAGAGTGATTAATAAAACAGAAAGCACCTTTGTTTTGCTTTATTGATCAGGGCATAGAATGCAAAAGCAAGGAAATGATATCAAGCTTGTGAAAAAGACTGGTTTAGCATCTACTGGAGTTACTGGGTGCAGTTCTGCACGGCACATTTTAGAAAGGATGTGAGACCGTGAGTGGCAGTACAGAAAAGATTCCCAACATTGGTTCCAGGGATGAGGAACTTCAGTAAACAGACTGGAGAAGATAGGATTAGCTCCCCGAGACAATAAAAGGCTGAGAGGAGGTTTGAGAGAGGTCACAATCATGAGGGGCTGGACAGAGCAGAGAGGGAGACAAAGACCACCCCCCACCCCCCCCCTCCCCAACCCCCACACACAGAAGGAACAAACGTGAGGTGAGAGAAAAAGGAATTTTCACACAGCGAACTGGTTCAGGTCTGGAATGCACTGCCTGGGAGGGTGCTGGAGGTTTAGATTTTATTGTCACATATACTCAAGTACAGGAGTACAGTGACAGTGTCTAATGTAGTTACACATGGCACCATCTTAGGTACCATGGCACCTGGGTACAAAAACAAACTTGGGTTCAAAGGAGTAAGGGAAGTGAGAGTTAAAAAGTTAAGCCTTACTTCATAGAGTCGTTGAAAAATAAAGAAATGAGGTGATAGTTAAGATTGAAGTCTTTCCTATTTAAAACGAGGAAAATAAAGAGTTAAGTTAAAAGCTCATTTGAGACATTGGATGACTATTTAAATAAGAGACAATATGGAAAATAGAATGGCCATGATGCTCTTTTGGACAGCCAGCGTCAGGACCAATGGACAGAATGGTCTCCTTGTGCACACTAACAATTCTGTGATTCCTGTTAGGATCAGGAACGTGTTGCCCTGAGAGTGTGTGGGTGGAGGCAGCTTCAGTCGGGGGAGGGCATCAACCTATTCACACATACCGCCTGGCTGCAGGAGGGCCTTGAACCCGGGACTCCTGGCTAAGAGGTAGGGACACTTCCACAAGAGCTCCTTACACCTGTAAAGGGAATGTTTGCAAGGTTACGGGGAGAGTCAGTCGGGTGAACTGCTCATTCCGAGAGCCAGGATAGACACAATGGGCTGAAGAGTCTCCTGTGATACTGCAAAATGGAAAGTGCTTTTTTACAAGCGGCTAAGAAGATTCCAGTGATGGTGCTTTGTTGGGGAAGGTGGTTGTTATCCTGCACAAGAGTTAAGGATGGATGTTACTTGTCTGGATTTTCCCTTTCTGAAGGATTTGGAAGTTGACCCTGGAATACTGGAGCCATCGTGTGCACTCCAAATGCTCATCACGTTAAATTAGTCACGGCTCGCTGTAATGGCCAGGACATCATTAACAATCTCAATTTCAGATCTCCTGTGAGACAGAAATGTGACCTAAATCCACCTCTGCCTCCTCCCCCACTCCCCCTACCCCGGCATGGGGTGGCAACAACAATAAGAAGCTGCATTAATATAGCGCCTTTCAATACGGTGAAATGTTTCACACAAGTGTAAATTAGATCAAATTTGATTTTGAGTCACATCAGGACTGGGAGTGTACGAACATAAGATAGAATGGAATTCCTACAGTATGGAAGCAGGCCATTCAGCCCACATCAACCCTTTGAAGAGCATGCGACCCCATCCCACCTCCCTGCCCGAGCCTTGTATTTCCCACGGATAATGCATCTAGCTTGCACATCCCTGCACACCATGGGCAGTTTAACACGGCCAATCCAACTAGCCTGCACATCTTTGGGCTGTGGAAGGAAACCAGAGGAAACCGACACAGCTACTGGGAGAATGTGCAAACTCCACACAGACAGTTGCTTGAGGCTGGAATCAAACCCAGGCCCTGGTGCTGTGAGGCAGCAGTGCTAACCACTGAGCCACCATGCCACCCATATAGGAAATACAAACAGAAGGAGGCCATTCAGCCCCTCAATCCTGCTCCACCATTCAATATGATCATGACTGATCATTTATAAGGAAGACACCAGGACTTGAGGGGTTAAGTTATAAGGAGAGATTGTACAAATTAGGTCTGTTTTTCTCTAGAATTCAGAAGGTGTGATCTGATTGAAATCTTCAAGATATTAACAGGAAACAACAGGGTCAATGAAAATAAACTATTTCCACTGGTTGGGGATTCTAGAACTAGGGGCAAGGTTTGAGAATGAGGGCCAGACCTTTTAAGAGAGATGTTGGGAAGCATTTCTACACACAGAAAGGTAGTAGAGGTTTGGAACTCTCTTCCACAAAGTGGATGTTGGATCAGTTGTTAATTTGAAATTATTTGAAATAATTTGAATGGTTAAGTAAAGATATTAAAGGATGTGGGCCAAGGGCATGTAAATGGAGTTAGGCCACAGATCAGCCACAATCCCATTGAAGGGCAGAACAGACTCGAGGGGCTGAATGGCCTGCTCCTATTCCATTTCTTATGGAGACAGAGAATTCTAAAGTGCCACACACACTCCTCAGAGTAAAAATGCTCCTCATTTCTGACCTGAAAGAGTGTCCCTCCCCCCCAATTAATTCATGGAACGTGGGCATTGGGAAAGGTCTAGTTGCACCTGGGAAAGTGGTGGTGAGCTGCCTCCTTTTTAAAGTGTCAGGCTTGTAATCTAGAGGCCTCCAGGTTCATATTCCCGGGAAATGTGTATTCGCATCCCACTGCGGCGAAATTCAATAGAAATAAACCTGGCCCCATGTTGATTGTCACAAAAGTCTACCTAATGCCCTTGTAGAGAGGGAAATCTGCTCTCCTTACCCAGTCTGGGTCTACACGTGACTCCAGACCCACAGCCATGTGCTTCTGAATGCTGGCTTAACAGGTAAAGAATTAAAACTTAAAATTAGATCAGCCCCTTAAGTCAGAGAGAGATTCTGCCATCCTGGACTTACACATGACTCCAGAAAGCTGAGTCAGACGTTACAGTGGTCAGTCAACTACAGACTATAGATGGGTCAGTTATTAACATCTGGCCTGCAATAGGGAGCTGCCTGCATTCCCTTTCACTCACTCATACAGCATCCACTGATCACCCACAGGCAGGAAGATGATCAGGGTTATGTCAGAGTCAACCCAGGGATCAGCTTCTGAGGGGTTAAGGCTGGGAGCAGCTCATTTCCCAGGATCGCTGGCCTTTTCTTCATATCACACCCCCGCAAGACAGAGCAAAATAAATCATTTCACCCAGCGGAAGGATCATGTATTTATTCATTAATCATAACAT
Organism: Rhincodon typus; assembly: GCF_021869965.1. NCBI lineage: Eukaryota > Metazoa > Chordata > Chondrichthyes > Orectolobiformes > Rhincodontidae > Rhincodon > Rhincodon typus. The sequence continues at coordinate 4,593,617 of NC_063370.1, forward strand.
ATTGAGTTCCACAGCAACCTCCCTTTCCCGTGTGCTTCTCTGAAAGGATGTAGGTTTGTATGTCTCACTATTCTGCGCAGTTTCTGTAATCCTGACCCCCCCGCCTCCCCTCGATTTTACAATATCTTCTAAGATGCTGAAGAGAGTATAGAAATCTCACGGGAGGTCACAGTTAAAGCAGAAGGAGGAAGACCTGTGTTTTTATAGAATCCCTGTGGACTCCTTAACACACTTTAACTCCGATTATGATACTTCCCCAGCCGTGAGGCCCCTGTTGGAAACGTGGCAAGCAATTTTCGCACAGGAAGATCCCACAAACGGTAATGATGGACGGGTCACCTCGATGTCGGTCCAGGGATAAAAATTGACCTCCCCCCAGCCCAGGCAACTGGGAGAATTTCACTGTGGGTTTCTGACAAGAATAAAGGGTTTGTTTCAAATCCTGCTCCCAGCAATTCAGTATCAAGTTTCCTGCACCTTTCCAACCCACTACCCCAACCAATCAGAAGGGCAGCAAGTTCCCCTCCAAGCGACTCACCATCCTGACTTGGAAATATATCCCTATTCCATCAATGTCACTGCATCAGAACCTGAACAGGGCTGGGGGACCTACACAGCCCAGGCTGCAGAGAGTCCCCAACTTGTCAATTATGTCCCCCAAGGTCATGACCAACAAGCCAATAAATACCGCTCCAGCAAACAACACTATGTCCCAGGAAAGAAATTTTTAAACGTAGATGTGAAATCCAGAAGGTGACATCTCTGACAATGCGGCGCTCCCTCAGTACTGACCCTCCGACAGTGCCCCCTCCCTCAG
>NC_063370.1:4594933-4606023 GCF_021869965.1 Rhincodon typus
CAGGTTAGCCTGATCTCGGTTGTTGGTAAGATTTTAGACTCCTTTATGAAGGTTGAGACTGCAGAGTACTTGGAAGTGCACAGTAAAGCAGGGCTTCAGTAAGGGGAGGTCATGCCTGACAAATCTGTTCAAATTCTTCGAGGAACTAATGAACAAGTTAGATTCAGGAGAGCTAGTGGATGTGATATATTTGGATTTCCAGAAGGCTTTTGACAAGGTGCCACACAGGAGGCTGCTAAATAAGATAAGAGCCCATGGTATTAGGGGCAAGGTACTGGCATGGATAGAGGATTGGCTGATTGGCCGAAGGCAGAGTGGGGTTTAAAGGGGTCTTTTTCAGCTGGAAACCAGTGGAGTTCCACAGTGTTAGGACCACAACTATTCACATTATACATTAATGATCTGGACGAAGGAACTGGGGGCACTGTTGCTACGTTTGCAGGTGACACAAAGATAGATGGAGGGACAGGGAGTGCTGAGGAAGCAGGGAGGCTGCAGAAGGACTTTGGACAGATTAGGAGAATGGGTAAAGAGGTGCCAGGTGAATACAATGTGGAAAAGCGTGAGGTTATGCACTTTGTAGGAAGAATAGAGGTGTAGACTATTTTCTAAACAAGGAAGACTGAAGAACAAAGGGACTTGGGAGTCCTAGTGTAGGATTCTCTTAAGGCTAACATGCAGGTTCAGTTTCAGTTAGGAAAGCAAATGCAGTGTTAGCATTCATTTCAAGAGGGCTAGAATACAAGAGCAGGGGTGCACTGCTGAGGCTGTATAAGGCTCTGGTCAGACCACAGTTGGAATATAGTGAGCAGCTTTGGGCCACGTATCTAAGGAAGGGTCTGCTGGCCTTGGAGGGGGTCTAGAGGAGGTTTACAACAATGATCCTGGGGATGAAGGGCTTGTCATATGAGGAGCGGTTGAGGATTCTGAGTCTGTACTCAGAAGTTCAGAAGGATGAGGGGGAGTTCTGATTGAAGAATACCAAGAGGCCTGGGATAGAGTGGACACAGAGAAGACATTTCCATGAGTAGGATAGACTAGGACCCGAGGGCACAGCCTCAGAGTGAAGGGACGACCCATTAGAGTGGAGATGAGGAGGAATTTCTTCAGACAGAGGGTGGGGAATCTGTGGAACTCATAGCCATATTGTGTAGGCCAAGCCATTGTCTGCCCTTAGGACGGAGATAGATATGTTCTTAATTAGTAAGGGGATCAAGGGTTACGGGGAGAAGAATGGGCTTGAGAAACATATCAGCCATGATGGAATGGTGGAGCAGACCCTATGGGCTGAATGGCCTAATTCTGCTCCTATGTCTTACGGTCTTATAGGATCCATCAATGCAGTGTATCTGCAGATAGTAAACTAGTTACAGTAACAGAGAGGTTTATTACATCATAGCAATAAGTACAATTACATTTGGTCTTCTGGATCCGTCTGCTCCCTCCGAAAACTGGAGTGGGACTCCCTGTCTCTACCCACAGACACCAGCAGAATGACTGTAGACACTGTAACATAAACCCTTTCAGAACCATTACCTTATATAAAATTGCTGTTTGTCAGAGCTAGCTGTGCGCAAATCGGCTGCCACATTTTCTACAGTGCAACAGTGGCTTAATTCACTGGGGACATCCCTCAGTGCGGCATAAACGCAAGCCCTTCATTTACAGCCTTGTAAACCACGCAACAATTTCAGAGATAGATTATAAAACAGTACGTGGATGAACCAGTGCCGTTGTTAGAATGCACATCCATTTCAAAGCGCTGTTTACCAGACTAATGGGCTGCATTCCTGTTAGAGTTTACTTCTGTCATAAATCCAAAAGGATTAGTAAAGATTATTCCGAATGGGACTTGGGACTGTTTTAAAACTCACTTCGTCATCAGCAGAACCGCTGCAGCTGGAAGAGCAGATCCAGCCTTATTAATCATATTCAGGATTTTTACAGGCTGGGATGTTGAGAGATACAGTAATCAACTTTGATGTAGCTGTTCCACATGAAGAAGCTGTGGCTCAATGGGGAGCACAGTGACCTTTATTGTTTGGAGGTTCAATCCCCACTCCAGACTTGACTGCACTTTGGCAGTTACAGGAATGCTGTTCTGTCAGAAATGCTGATTCTCCAGAGAGATCTTAAACTGAGGACCTACGTGTGGACAGAGCTTGATCGCACTATTTGTGATTGAGTTCACTCCAAGGTCAATGTTTCTCACTCAAACCACAGATTAGCTAATCACAAAAAGACACACTTTGCATGTTAAACTTCCAGTAAGATTCATGCCTCACATGGGCCAGGCTGTGACCATCTCCAACAAAAGAGAATCTAATCATCGCCACTGACATTCAATGGTGCTATCATCATTGAATCCTCCAGTGTTAACATGCTGGGAGTTACCATTGACCAGAAACTGAACTAGGCTCCCCATTGCAAAAATATGAAATTTGCCAGGGCTCCTTAGACAAACCCATTCCAAACCCATGACAACTTTCATCCAGAAGGACAAGGGCAGCAGATACGTGGGAACACCAGCCCCCTGCAAGTTACCCTCTGAGCCACTCACCACCCTGACCTGGAAACATATTGCCATTCCTTCCTTGTCCTGGAATTCCCTCCCTAAGGACATTGGAGGTGTTCCTACAGCACGTGGACAGCAGAGATTCAAGCTGTGGCTCACCACCACCTTCTCAAAGGGCAATTAGGGACGGGCAACAAATGCTGGCCTTGCCAGAGAAGTAAATACAAGCTTTCTCATAACCTCAGCTGTAAATGACAGAGTTTGGATGTGCCAACACTGAGCAGGCTGGGCTGTTTTTATGTTCTTTCAAGGGATGTGGGTGTCATCAAGTGGACCACATTGCTGTGGGTCTGGAGTCACAAGCAGGTCAGAAGGAATTTCCTTGTTGAGTGCACATTGTTGGAATAAACCCCATCTGGTTCACCAAGAAAGGATAACAAGCAGGGAGTACCAGTATGCTTGTATTTTCAGGCAGCTTTAGATAAAGTCCCCCATAGGGGCAAAATTAAAGCACGTGGGATCGAGTTTGATATTGCATACAGTCCTAGCCGCCGCATCAGAAGGATACAGATACTTTGGAGAGGGTACAGAAAAGATTCACCAGGATCCTGCCTGGTCTGGAGGGGATTTTAGCTATGCAGAAAGGTTGGGTAGACTGGGTTTGTTTTCACTGGAACGCAGGATGTTGAGGGGCGACCTGATAGAAAGTTTCTAAGATTGTGAATGGCATGAATAGAGTGGAAAGGGTGGAGGGGTCAATTACTGGGGGACACAGGTTCAAGGTGCAGGGGTGGAGGAAGTTTAAAAGAGATGTGCGAAGCAGGTTTTTCACACAAAGGGTGGGGAGTGTCTGGAATGTGCTGCCAGAGGAGGTGGTGGAAGCAGACACAATAGCAGTTTTCAAGAAACATCTGGACGAATACATGAATAGGACGGGAATAGGGGGATACGGATCATGGAAGTGAAGACAGTTTTAAGTATGGAAGGGCAAAACGTATCAGCGCAGGCTTGGAGGGCCAAAGGGCCTGTTCCTGTGCTGTACCGTTCTTTGTTCTTTGTGTATATTGCCATGGATTGAGAATTGATTGATGGACATGAAATAGAATGGGAATAAATGGGTCTTTCTCTAAGTGGCAGGCAATGACTAGAGGGGTGCCAGAGTGGCTCAGTGGTTAGCATTACTGCCTCACAGCACCAGCGACCCGGGTTTGATTTCACCCTCAGGCAACTGTCTGTGTGGAGTTTGCCCATTCTCCCTGCGTCTGCGTGGGTTTCCTCCCAGTGCTCTGCTTTCTTACTACAGCTCAAAGTGTACAGGTTAGGGTGGATTGGCCATGCTAAATTTCCCATAGTGTCCAGGGATGTGCAACTTAAGTGGATTAGCCATGGGAAACTCAGGGTTACAGGGATAGGATAGGATGGGGGGGGTGAGTCTGGGTGGGATGCTCTTGGGAGGGTCAATGGGCCGAATGGCCTGCTTCCACACTGTGGGGACTCTACGATTCTAGAGGGGCTTGGGCCCCAGCTTTTCATGAGGTATATAAATGAGGAAGGGCTCAAATGTAACATTTCCAAGTTGGGTGATGCCTCAAAAAGCTGTGTAATATTGCGAAGAGGATGCAAAGAGGCTTCAAGTTGAGTGAGTGGGCAGACACATGGTAGTTGCAATACACCGCAGATAAATGTGATGTTCTTCACTTTGGTGTGATAAACAGACAGCAGGACCATTATTTAAATGGTGATATATTTGGAAGCGTGGATGTACAAAGAGATCTCAGGTATTTGTGTGCACCAGTTAGTGAAAGCAAGCAATTTGGAAGGTAAACGCAGCTGTAACATTGTATGCCTCACTCTGTCTAAGCACCCATTGATCTGTATGAGATAACAGTGTGGAGCTGGAGGAACACAGCAGACCAGGCAGCATCTGAGGAGCAGAAAAGTTGACATTACGGGTCGGGACCCTTCTTCAGACCCTTCCCATTTCTGAAGAAGGGTCCCGACCCGAAACGTCAGCCTTCCTGCTCCTCTGATGCTGCTTGGCCTGCTGTGTTCATCCAGCTCGACACCTTGTTATCTCAGATTCTTCAGCATCTGCAGTTCCTACTATCTCTAAATAAAAAGAAATATGGATACTGACAAAACAAATCACAAAGTGCTGGAAAATCACAACAGGTCCAGCAGCATCTGTGGAGAGAAAGCAGAGTTAACGTTTAGGGTCCAGTGGTCTGAAGAAGGGTCTTTGGACTCTAAACGCTAACTCTGTTTCTCTCTTCACAGATGCTGGAAGACCTGTTCAGTCTTTTCTTTCAGAGATATTAAGGTGCAGAGCTGGATGAACACAGCAGGCCAAGCAGCATCAGAGGAGCAGGAAAGCTGACGTTTCAGGCCTAGGCCCTTCTTTGCTGCTTGGCCTGCTGTGTTCATCCAGCTCTACACCTTGTTATCTCAGACTCCAGCATCTGCAGTTCTTACTGTCCTCTATGATCTCTATGTCCTTGTTTGCAATGATCTACCTGTACTGCTCGCAAAACAAAGCTTTTCACTGTACTCAGGTACACGTGACTACAATAAATCAAAATGTTCATCTTCATTGCAGGAGAATCTGAGCTCAGAAGTAAGGATATCTCAATTATACTGACCCCTGGTCAGACCACCCCTGGAATACTGTGTGCAGTTTTGGTCTCCCTACTTAGGAAAGATATAAGGTGACAAAGAAATCTGATCAATTGGGTCAAGAGTGGCAAATGGAGTTTAATGTGAATAAATGTAAGGTATTGTACAAACAAGGGCTGGACTTATTCAATTAAAAGTAGAGCCTTGGGCAGTGTTGTAGAACAGAGGGACCTAGGTATTCAGGTACATAATTCTTTGAAGTTTGTGTCACATAAAGACAGGGTGGTTAAGAAGGTGTTCAACACGCTTGCCTTCATTGCTCAGACCTTTGAGTATAGGAGTTGGGACGTCGTGTTGAGGTTGTACAGGACATTGGTGAGGCCTCTTCTGGAGCACTGTGACCAGTTTTGGTTTCCCTGTTATAGGAAGGATATTATGAAGCTGGAGAGGGTTCAGAAGAGATTTAGAAAGATGTTGCCAGGAATGAAAGGTTTGAGTTATAAGAAGAGGCTGGATAGGCTGAGACGTTTTTCACTGGAGTGTAAGAGGTTGAGGGGTGACCTTATAGAGGTTTATAAAATCATGAGGGGTATAGATAAGGTGAACTGCAGGTGACTTTTCCCTAGGAGGGGGAATTTCAAGACCAGGGGGCATATGTTTAAGGCAAGAGGAGAAAGATTTAAAAAAGACAAGGGGCAATTTTTTTTATATATATAGAGAGTGGTTCATGTGTGGAATGAACTGCCAGAGGAAGTGGTGGATGTGGGTACAGTTACAATGTTTAAAAGACATTTGGATAAGTACATCAATAAGAAATGTCTGGAGGGATATGGGTCAAACACAGGTAGGTGGGACTAGTTTAGTTTGGGATTATGGTCAGCATGGACTGGTTGGACTGAAGGGTCTGTTCCCATGCTCCATGACTCTGTGTACTTGTCATAGAGAGAGTGCAGTGGAGGTTCACTAGACTGATACCAAGGATGGTCGGACTGTTTTATGAGAGGAGTTTGGTTTGTCTGGCCGTGTATTCACTGGAGATTAGAAGGATCTAACTGAAACATGTACATTTCTAACAGGACTGGACAGACTGGATGCAGGGAGCATTTGTTGTTTTCTGCACTGACACATGATGCCTTTCTAAATTAAAAACCTTTTGCAACACTCAGTCAGAATGGAGATGATACAACACTTCGACCCTCCGGTTGTGCTGGGCCTACAGTAAGTGACTGACATTGAGACTGTGTGGTTTATTTCATACAGTAAACTCTTGTTTTCACTGGCTGCTTATAAATCGGCACTCTGAATAACCCAGCAAAAAATATATACTTTAAATACTGGACGTTTACTGTACTATCACAATGTCTGAGTAGTCAGTTGAGGGCGCGAGTGAGAAAGCTCTCTGCCTGTAAAGTTTTGTTTTCGGCCGAGTTGCATGACTACACTTGCCTCAAGGCAGACAGTTTGCTAGTTGCACATTATGCCCCAAATGGTTCACTCATGCCACCTTTACCCAGTCTGGGCCTACACGTGACTCCAGACCCACAGCGATGTGGCTGCCTCTTCAGTGCCCAATGAGGGGGTGGGTAATGAATATTGGCCTGGCCGATGACACCAACATCCTGTGAACGAACTGAAAACGAGACCCTACAAAACTGAGGGAGGGGGTGATTGGTGGAAATAAGACTAGATGAGTTGCTGTTGCAGAGAGCCAACAAGGATAGAACTGGCTGAATGGCCTCCTTCTGTAACCATTTTACATCTCACATAAATATGTCCTCCTGCAATATTACTGGTTATAACAGGGAAATGCCTACTCTTTTGCTTCTGGCTTGAATTCACAATATGATAGTTCAGAAAAAAAATAACAGATTTATGAATCTAGAAACAGAGAAAATAGATGCAGGAGCAGGCCATTCGGCCCTTTGAGCCTGCAACACCATTCAATATGATCATGGCTGATCATGCAATCTCAGTATCCCATTCCCACTTTCTCCCCATACCCCTTGATCCCTTCAGCCACATCCAGCCCCCTCTTGAATATACCTATCAAACGGGCCCCAATAGCTTCCTGTGGGAGAGAATTCCACAGGTTCACAACTCTCTGAGTGAAGAAATTCTTCCCCATCTCAGTCCTGAATGGCTTACCCCTTATTCTTAGACTGTGACCCCTTGTTCTGGACTTCCTCAATATTGGGAACATTCTTCCCACATCTAGCCTGTCCAGTCCCTTCAGGATTTTATGTTTCTATGAGATGCCCCCCTATTCTTCTAAATTCCATGACAAAAACAGGAAAATAGTTTCCAGAAGTTCCCATTAATTCTGATGGGAATTTTTATTTTGGGGGGTGGGGAGGGAACCAAACCAGAGCTGCTTGGGGTGGGATTGAAGAAATAAACCAGGAGCAGGAGGAGACCACTTGGCCCTTCAAACTTGCTGCGTCATTCAGCAAGATTATTATCCTAATGTCAACCCAATAGCCTTTCACCCACTTGCTTATCAAGAGTGTATCCACCTCTTAAATATATCTAAAAATATTAAAATCTTACAAATATTTAAAGATATGACTATAGGAAGGATGTTGTGAAATCCGAAAGGATTCAGAAAAAATTTACCAGGATGTTGCTAGGGTTGGAGGGCTTGATCTCCAGGGAGAGATTGAATAGGCTGGGGCTATTTTCCTTGGAGTGTTGGAGGCTGAGGGGTGACCTTGTAGAGGTTTATAAAATCATGAGGGGCATGGATGGGGTGAATAGACAAAGTTCTTTTTCCCAGGGTAGGGGAGTCCAAAACTAGAGGGCATTGGTTTAAGGTGAGAGGGGAAAGATTTAAAAGGGACCTAAGAGACAACATTTTCACGCAGAGGGTGGTGTATGTATGGAATGAGCTGCCAGAGGAAGTGGAGGAGGCTGGTACAATTACAACATTTAAAAGGCATCTGGATGGGTATATGAATAGGAAGGGTTTAGAGGGATATGGGCCAAATGCTGGCAAACGGGACTAGATTTATTTAGGATATTTGGAAAGCATGGACGAGCTGGACCAAAGGGTCAGTTTCCATACTCTATGATTCGTTGACTCAGCTTCTATTGCCTTTTGAGGGAACAGAGTTGCAAATACTCACCATTCTGTGAGAGAAATATCTTCTTATCTGTGCCAAATGGGCATCCCCTTATTTTGAAAGGGTGTCCTTCCAGTTCTAGGTCCTCCCACAAGAGGAAACACCCTCTCCACGTCTCCTCTGTCAAGTCCCCACAGGATCTTCTATGTTTCAATCAAGCCGCCTCTAACTTTTCTAAACTGCAGTGAATGCAAGTCCAGTCTGTCCAACCTTTCCCAACCCACCCTTTCCAGGTATTTGTCTGTTAAACCTTCTCTGAACAACACAAACTTGGTGTAGGATGTGATGGTGTAGCGGTAATGTCACTGGTTTAGTAGTCCAGAACCTCAGGCTAATGTTCTGAGGATGAGAGTTTGAATCCTGCTGTGGCATATTGTAGAATCAAAACATCCCTACAGTGTGGAAGCAGGTCATTTGGCCCATTGATTCTGCACTGACCCTCTGAAGAACATCCCAGCCCCCTACCCTATCCCTGTAACCCTGCATTCCCCATGGCTAACCCAGCTAGCTGGCACATCCCTGGGCACTATGGGCAATGTTGTGGGGACTTGGGTTCAAATCCCACCACAGCAGATGGTGAAATTTGAATTCAATTTTAAAAAAAATCTGGAATTAAGAATCTAATAAGTCATTGTCAATTGTGGGGGGATAAAAACAACCATCTGGTTCACTCATGTCCTATAGGGATGAAAAGTGCTGTCTTTACTTGGTCTGACATACATGTGACTCCAGATATACAACAACGTTGATTATTAATCTAACCACATCTAGTGAATGAATAAAAAAATCAATACAAATTAGAAATAAAAACAAGTCTCTATTTAGTTCTGAAATCATCTGCGGACAAAAAATACCAGGCACTGCAAAATGCAGTTTCTAGCAAACTGCAAAGGTTTTATTTATTTTTGTAACTGCATGTGTCTCCAGATGCCATTTGGCGTCAGGTATTCCAAGCAGAACAAAGGGCAGCAGGAGACCTGTCGATATGTCCGTGATAGCGATGAGACAAGCTGTATCACTCCACAGTGCACCTGTCCCAACATTTGGTGGAGCATTTGTCACCGGAGCTGTTAGAGTTCGTAAAAATGCGGCTAAAAAAAAACACCGCACCTTTCCACATCTCAGAACATCCCAGAGCCAGCCAAGTTGCTTTTTTTTTGGCAAAATGCGGCCGTTGTTTGTAACTCAAAGACCCCCAAAATCACTGGCTTAAGCAGATGGTTTGAAAGCTGCCTTCAAAGGCGCCCCGGTGGGCATCTGATTAGTGGGCAATGATTGCGACGTGCATTTGGATGGTGCCTATGACCCCATCCCAAACTGCTTCAGAGCAACATTGTCAATCATTTATATAAATGATTTGGATGTGAATATAGGAGGAATGGTTAGTAAGTTTGCAGAAGACACCAAAATTGGAGGCATAGTGGACAGTGAAGAAGGTTACCTCAGAGTACAACAGGACCTTGATCAGATGGGCCAATGAGCGAAGGAATGCCAGATAACATTTTAATTTAAATGAATGTGAGGTGCTGCGTTTTCGAAAGGCAAATCAGGGCAGGACTTACACACTTAATAGTAGGGTCCTGGAGAGTGTTGCTGAACAAAGAGACCTTGAAGTGCAGGTTCATAGCTCCTTGAGTCACAGGTAGAAAGGGCAGTGAAGAAGGCGTTTGGTACGCTTGCATTTATCGGACAGTGCATTGAGTATAGGAGTTGGGAGGTCATGTTGTGGTGGTACAGGACATTGGTTAGGCCACTTTTGGAATACTGCCTTCAGTCCTGGTCTCCCTGCTATAGGAAGGGTGCTGTTAAACTTGAAAGGGTTCAGAAAAGATTTACAAGGATGTTGCTGGGGTTGGAGGGTTTGAGCTATAGGGAGAGGCTGAATAGGCTGGGGCTAATTTCCCTGGAGCATCAGGGGCTGAGGGGTGATATTATAAATGTTTATAAACTCATGAGCAGCATGGATTGGGTAAATAGCCATGGTCTTTGCCCCAGGAGGGGGGCAGTCCAAAACTAGAGGGGCATTGGTTTACGGTGAGAGGGGAAAGATTTAAAAGGGATCTAAGGGGTAACTTTTTCACACAGAGGGTGGTGCGTGTGTGGAACGAGCTGCCAGAGGAAGTGGTGGAGGCTGGTACAATTACAACATTTAAAAGGTATCTGGATGGGCGTATGAATTGGAAGGGTTTAGAAGATATGGGCCAAATGCTGGCAAATGGGACTAGATTTATTCAGGATCTCTGGTCGGCATGGACGAGTTGGACCGAATGGTCTGTTTCTGTGCTGTACAGCTCTATGACTCTAAGCTTATGATGTAGGGAGTGATGAATGAATTGGATTTTGGGGGTGAATTGGGGGCAGGAGTCACATATGTATCATTATTCAGAGCTGGGATGTGTGACAACAAAAAATCCAGGTGAGACTGTAAAATATTAAAGCTATTGAATCCACTGTGGCCTCGCTCACAGTCACATGTCATTGTGTAACAGGCCGAGAGAGAGGCAGCACTGCTATCTCTGAGCAAATGTAGGATTGCTGACCAAGGGATATTGGTATTATACACATTCTCTAATTATCCTGTTCGGAAATGTTATAACATACCTCCAGAGCAGGTGGGACTTGAACCAGGGCCTTCCTAGCTCAGAGGTAGGAATATTACCACTGTGTCACAAACGTCTGTTAACCACAGCAAGGAATTGTACCAAGTCCAACCTTCCAATAGCGTGGGGTTGTGTGTTTGTGTGTATGTGTGAGTGCGCCTGTGTATGAGTCTGAGAGTGTCTGTGTCTGTGTGTGTGTGTTTCTGTGTGTCTCTGTGTCTGTATTTGTGTGTGTGTGTGTGT
>NC_063370.1:4606033-4616337 GCF_021869965.1 Rhincodon typus
TGTGTTTCTGTGTGTCTCTGTGTCTGTATTTGTGTGTGTGTGTGTGTGTCTGTCTGTGTGTGTCTGTGTGTGTGTGTGTGTGAGAGTGAGTGCCAGTGTATGAGAGTATGTGAGAGTGAGTGCCAGTGTGAGAGAGAGAGTGTGTGAGAGAGAGTGTGTGTATATGAATCTGTGGGTGACTGTGTGTGTCTGTAGATAGGAGTGTATGTCTGTGGCTGTGTGTGTGTCAGTGTGTGTGTGTGTCTGTCTCTGTGTGTGTGTGTATGTGTGTGTGTGTCTGTGTGTGTGTGTCTGTCTCTGTGTGTGTCTGTGTGTGTGTCTGTGTGTGTGTGTGTGTGTGTGTCTGTGTGTGTGTGTGTGTGTGTGCGTGGTTTAGGGAAGATGGAAGGGAGGGGCTAATTAGACCAAGGCAGATAAACGTCACTGAAATCTCTCGCTGCTTTGAGGTTGGAGCAATGGGAATTTAACCTGGGCAAGAGTGCCCAGTGCTGTCAGCTCACTCACACGGATTTAATTGGGAAAGGAAATTGGACTCAACATTGCCTGGATACTGCTCTGAGTCCCATTTCACCCCCAGGGAGTCAAGTCTAACTGTGATGGAAATAGACAGCTGGGCAGGGGGACAGAGTTATTGGACCAAATCCCACTCCCAAATGGTGAGCAGCCTTGATTCTCATGTTGAAAATTCATCCTCATTTGAAACACATAAAATCTTCTGTCCACATTTGTAAGTGGAAATCTTCTTTAACAAAAAGCTGGCCCTCTGCCAGCTGGTGTTACAGTGCCTCCTCTTGCTAAGATGCTGTAATTACAGGTTTATATTGGCAGTCCTCATTAGAAAAGCAGATGGGGGAATTTATAACGGGAACATTTATAATAGGAAGTATTTGACAAACACAGATTGACACGGTGGAAACTATAGGTTTACTGTGTTGCTAGTTACTTGCTGGGGCATTTTCTCTTGCCCTCTCTCTATCCAAAGCTCACCCTTGGTACAATATTACCCTGTCTGCTGCCTCATCCAAACTACTGTCCTTCCCTATGAGCCTGACTGTGTCAAGTTGTTCAATGGCATGGTGGCTCAGTGGTTAGCACTGCTACCTCACAGCTCCACGGACCCAGGTCGATTCCACCCTCTGTGTGACTGTCTGTGTGGAGTTTGCACATTCTCCCCGTGTCCGCATGGGTTTCCTCCGGGTGCTCCGGTTTCCTCCCACAGTCCCAAAGATATGCAGGTTAGGGTGGATTGGCCGTGCTAAATTGCCCTGAAGCGTTCAGGGATGTGTAGATTAGGTGGGCTATAGGGGAATGGGTCTGGGTGGGATTCTCCGAGGGTCGGTTTCTATGATACTATGAACTCTGGATGGCACTGCAGTTCAACTCAATTCAGCCCTGGGGTGAATGATGGGTGCCAGCAATTTACTGAATTGAGTTTTCCCTCTTCCTCCCTGCAACAATGTATGCATCCCCTTCCTTTTCAGATAACAATTCCCATTCCGCTCTCAAAAGCTTCAACTGAACCTGCCTCTTCCGCATGTTTTTCAAAAAGTGTAGAATCTCTACAATGCGAAAGCAGGCCCTTCAAGTCCACACCAACCCTCTGATGAGCATCCCACCCAGACTCATTCCCCTATCCCTGTAACCCTGCATTTCCCACAGCTAACCCACACATCTTTGGACTGTGGGAGGGGACCAAAGCACCCAGAGGATCTCCGCACAGACACAGGGAGAATGTGCAAACTCCACGTAGACAGTTGCCTGAGGGTAGGATCGAACCCAGGTCCCTGGTGCTGTGAGGTAGCAGTGCTAACCACTGAGTCACTATGCCTTTTAGGCCATAATGTTCTGGAATCATAACCACTCACTCCTCAAAAAGTTTTTTCTCTTGGCCAATGACCCGAGATCTATCTCCTCGATCTCTCCAATCGTCGATGTGAATTCTCCAAAGAAAGTCACAGTTTGGGTTATGAGGCAGCGATCAGGAGCAGAGATCTCAGCTGCCCTTGGCCCGTCTCCTCTCAGACTCTCTCCCACAGACAGCAGCAGCTCTATTGAGAACACAACCAGGATCTCAAGTGACCTCAGCTGTTTCTTTCCCATACCCTAACGCAAAGGAATATTTTGGGAAAGTTTTAATCAATTTCCATCTTCCTTCTCGTGACCTAAACGCAGGCAGACCAAGGATAAGAAGGGAGGCCTGAGTCACCCACAGTCTACGCACTGAGCTCCTCAGAGACCTTGCCATTTCTCCATTCTTCGGACTGATTACAGTAAATAGGCACAAAGCAACAAAAGGTCAATCTGTGGACAAGACTCTGATTGAAAGCAAACTCCAGTGAACCGTGCGTCATCAGTAAAGGATGTCAGATAGAATTACACAGAATTGTACTGCACAGAACCAGATCTTGCACATTCTCTGGACAAAGTGGGGACAGAGAGAGAAATATCATTGGACTAATTATCCAAATGTGCAGGTTTCAAACTGCAGCACGGGGAGAGTTTTCTCTTCCCTCCTACTGTGATCTTAAACTTCACTACATCACTAAAATAAGTTTGATTGATCACTTGGTTTGCTGTTTCATTATGTTTTAACACAGGGAAATGTGGCAACAAATTGGCACAGTGGAAAATCCTACAAACTGTACATGGAGTGATACAGCATGGAAACAGACCCTTCGGTCCAACCAGTCCATGCTGACCATAATCCCAAACGAAACTAGTCCCACCTGCCTGTGTTTGGCCCATATCGCTCCCAACATGTCTTATTCATGTACTTATCCGAATGTCTTTTAATCTTAGTAACTGTACCACCACTTCCTCTGGAAGTTCGTTCCACACACAAATCACTCTCTGTGTAAAATAATTGCCCCTCATGTCCTTTTTAAATCTTTCTCCTCTCACCTTAAAAAATATGCCCCCTAGTCTTGGAAATCCCCCACCCAAGGGAAAAGACACCTGCCACTCACCTTATCTATACCCCTTATGATTTTATAAACATCTAGAAAGTCACCTCTCAACATCTGTATCCAAGTTACAAGGAGAAACTGAATTGGCTGGGTCTGTTTTCCCTGGAGTGTTAGAGGCTGAGGGGTGACCTTGTAGAGGTTTATAAAATCATGAGGGTCAGAGATGAGGTGAATAGCCAAGATCATTTTTCCCAGGGTAGGGGAGTCCAAACTAGAGGGGCATAGGTTTAAGGTTAGAGAGGGGGGAAACGTTTAAAAGGGACCTGCTGGGCAATTTTTTCACGCAGAGGGCGGTGTGCATATAGAATGAGCTGCCAGAGGAAGCGGTGGAGACAGAACAATTGCAGTATTTAAAAGATTACTGGTACATGGATAGGAAAGGTTTGAAGAGATATGAGCCCAAAGCAGACTAGTTCAGTTTAGGATACCTGGTCGGCAAGGGACGAGTTGGGCCGAAGGGTCTGTTTCTGTGCTGTATGACTGTATCCAAGTGTGTATCAGTGTCCGTGGTAACATTCCCAGCTTGATTTTAGTACGAGTGGGTTCACTGGGGTGCCCTGCAAGCCTGTCCCTCTCAGAATCTCACTGAAGAACTTACATGTTGCCCTGGAGGATCCAGTGGATCTTGCCTCCCGCTGTTCCCTGGACATGTTGATCGACAGCGTGTGCTTCCTTCTGTGGGCTTCACCTGAAAGAGCAGGACTGAGGGTCAGCGCACATAGTGATGCCCCCCACACCCGACCCAACACGGGGCTACAAGGGCACTGGCCTAGTGGGTAATGCCCCGTTCTAATGGTCTGGGGAGGCAAAAACAGAAATTGCTGGAGAAACTCAGCCGGTCTGGCAGCATCTGTGGAGAGAAATCAGAGTTAACGTCTTGGCTTCAGTGACCCTTCTTCAGAACTGGATCCGAAACGTTAACTCTGTTTCTCTCTGCACAGATGCTGCTAAACCTGCTGAGTTTCTCCAGCAATATCTGTTTTTGTTTCAGATTGCCAGCATTGTGGTTCTTTGTTTTATTTTAATGTTCTGGGGTTTGAATGTTACCCTGACAGATGGTGAAATTTAAGTTCAATGAAACCACGGAATTAAATCTCTAATAACAAAGTGATAAACTTTATGAAGCTGAAATTGCTGGAGAAACTCAGCAGGTCTGGCAGCATTCGTGGACAGAGAAACAGAGTTAAATATTCTGAGTCCAGTGAATTTGCGTTTCAAATCTCCTGCAGTTTTTTTTTTAAATCTTCTGTCATAAAACCTTCTCTGGTTCACTAAAGTCCTTTAGGGAAGTAAATCTGCCACCCTTACCCAGT
This sequence comes from Rhincodon typus, assembly GCF_021869965.1. Taxonomy (NCBI): domain Eukaryota; kingdom Metazoa; phylum Chordata; class Chondrichthyes; order Orectolobiformes; family Rhincodontidae; genus Rhincodon; species Rhincodon typus. The sequence goes on from NC_063370.1 coordinate 4,610,313, forward strand.
CTGGCGCAACCATCTTCAGCTGCTTTATCAATGACCTTCCCTCCATCACAAGGTCAGAAACGGGGATGTTCGCTGATGTTTGCACAATGTTCAGCACCAACTAGAATCCTCAGATACCGAAGCAATCCATTTTCAAATGCAACAAGATCTAGACAATATCCAAACTTGGGCTGACAAGTGGCAAGTAACATTCGAGCCACACAAATGCCAGGCTATGACCGTCTCCAATAAGAGACAATCTAACAACCACCACTTGACATTCAATGGTATTACCATGACTGAACCCCAACAATCAACATCCTGGGGGTTATCATTGACCAGCAACTCAACTGGACTTACCACATTAACATAGCGGCTACAAGAGCAGGTCAGACGCTAGGAATCCTGCAATGAGTAACTCACCTCCTGAGTCCCCAAAGACTGTCCCACCATCTACAAGGCACAAGTCAGGAGTGTGAGGGAATACTCCCCACTTGCCCTGGATGGGGGCAGCCCCAACAACACTCAAGAAGCTTGATACCATCCAGGACAAAGCATCCGCTTGACTGGCACCACATCCACAAACATCCCACTCCCTCCACCATTGACCCTCAGTCGCAGCAGTGTGTACCATCTACAAGATGCACTGCAGAAATTCACCAAAGATCCTCAGACAGCACCTTCCAAACCCACGACCACTTCCATGTAGTAGGACAAGGGCAGCAGATACATGGGAACACCAGCCCCTGCAAGTTCCCCACCGAGCCCCTCACCATCCTGACTTGGAAATATATCGCCGTTCCTTCAGTGTCGCTGGGTCAAAATCCTGGAATTCCCTCCCTAAGGGCACTGTGGGTCTATCTACACAGCACATGGAGTGCAGCGGCTCAAGAAGGCAGCTCACCCCCACCTTCTCAAGGGGCAACTAGAGACGGGCAGTAAATGCTGGGCCCAGCCACATCCCACGAATTAATTTTAAAAAAAGTGACTCCAGACCCACAGCAGTGTGTTTGACTGTCAACTGTTGTCTGGGCAATTATAGATGGATATAAACATTGATACAGCCAGTGACATGCACATCCCCTCAACAAATAAAGGGAAAATAATGTTCGTTGATGCTGTAAGTGAACCTGCTTCTTAGCATCCCACACCATCAGCTATTGCTTCCACCCTCGTGAATTTCTTTAGCCGCCCCATACTTTTTATTTAAGGTCCTTCATGCAGTGAACGGCAATGATCTAGAAAGTTCTGCCCAAGAGGAGAGCTAGGGGTGGCACGGTGGCTCGGTGGCTCAGTGGTTAGCACTGCTGCCTCACAGCGCCAGGGACCTGGGTTCGATTCCACTCTTGGGTGACCTCTGTGTGGAGTTTGTACATTCTCCCCATGTCCCCTCCGGGTGCTCTGGTTTCCTCCCACAGTCCAAAGATGTGCAGGTTAGGTGGATTGGCCATGGGAAATTGCCTGTAGTGTTCAAGGGATACCTAGATTAGGGGGGGTTAAAGGTGGATAGGTCTGGGTGGGATGCTCTGAGGGTCGGTGTGGACTCATTGCTGAAGGACCTTATTCCACACTGTAGGGATGTCTATGAAATCAGAGACAATGACTACTTGGAGAACAAGTGAAATGACTGGATTGATTCAGAGGGCTAGCATTGACTTGATAGGCCAAAGGGCCTCCATGTCAGCTATAAATGGCTGCAAGACTCTAATAGCAAGTCCATGCAGGAGCAAGCTCCACTTCCTTAACACTCTCTGGGTAAAGATGTTTTTCTGAACTCCCTACTGGATTTATTGCCGGTTAGCTTAGACAGTTCCAAAATGTTCCATGCAAAGGGTTTGACAAGTTGAATGCTAAGAGGTTGTTAACCACAACCCCCCCCAGGCTGGAGATCCTAGAACAGTGGGTGGCACAATCTCAGAACCATTTTGGACTGAAATGAGGAGAAATGTCTTCACTCAAAGGGTTATGTAGCTTCAGAATTCGCAGCTCCAGAGAGAGAGATGCGTTATCACTGAGGAGCTAGCGGTGTTAGAGAATTCAGGGAACAAAGAGAAATGGGAAGATATGGGACCAGGATAGGAAGGTGGAGATGAGGTGGATGAGGCAGGAGTCTAGTGAATGCTGGAGCAGGCTTGAGGAACCTCCTCCTGCTGTTGTGTCTTATGTTCTTGCACAGTGCTGTCTTCGCTTAGCAAACAGAAAGAGGCCAGAAATGAGGAGAAGAGACGGCACTGTTTGGAGCAGGAGGAACACAGCAGCATCAGAGGAGCAGGGAAGCTGACATTTCGGGTCGGTACCCTTCTTCAGAAACTGGGGAGGGAGAATTGCAACCCATCCAGAAATTAGGAGAAGTAGCCAGAGCTAACCACTGCACATTCTGACCTTGAGAACCAGCCACAGGTTCTGTGGAAATGAAGACAAATAAGAAGAGGAAAAGGTAAAGAAATATAAGGCACTGGAGACCACGTTATTTTAATTTAAGTAACGGATAGAAGAGGAAAATGGGAATTAGGGAAATGGGACAGTTACTGGACTAGTCGTAGAAAGGCCTGAGCTAATTCTCTAGGGTCATGGGTTCAAATCCCACGAGGACAGTCGATAGAATTTAAATTAAATTGGTAATTGTAAGCTAGTCTCAGTGATGGTAACATTAAACAAATGTCCACTTCTTATTACATTTGAACACAGACTGCTTCAGTATCTGAGGAGTCACGAATGGTGCTGAATGTTGTGCAATCATCAGCGAACATCCCCATTTCTGACCTTATGAAGCAGGAGAGGTCATTGATGAAGCAGCTGAAGATGGCTGAGCCAAGGACACTACCCCAAGGGACTCCTGCAGAGATGTGCTGGAGCTGAGATGACTGACCCCATGGTACATAGGTATGGCTCCAACTGGCAGAAAGATTGGCCCAATTCCCATTGACTCCAGTTTGTGTGACAATTATCCATCTGGTCCACTAATGTACTTCAAGGAAGGAAACTGCCATTCTCACCCGGTCTGGCCTACATGTGACTCCAGACCCACAGCAATTTGTTTTGCTCTTAACTGCCCTCTGAAATGGCTCCAAGCAAGCTATTGTTCAGGAGCAATTATGGATGGGCCACAAACACTGGTTTGGCAACAGCTGATGAAAAAATAAAGAATAAAAAGGTTGGACAATTCTTTTACAGAGTTGATAGTGACAGCCCGAGACATCAACGCCATATTTGACTGAATGTGGCATCAAGGAGCCCTGGCAAAACTGGAGACAATGGGTATCAGGAGACAAACTCTCTGCTGGGTGGACTGATACCAGTCCCATAGGAGGATGGTTATCCTACAGCACATGGACTGCAGTGGTTCAAGAAGGCAGCTCACCACCACCTTCTGAAAGGGGCAACTAGGAACGGGCAATAGATGCTTGACCCGCCAGCAATGCCCACATGTCATGAACAAATTAAAGAAGTCTGACCCTCCCGTACTGAGGCAGTGGGCTCTGTCGGAGGGTCGGCGCTGAGAGAGCGCCGCTCTGTCAGAGGGTCGGCACTGAGAGAGCGCCGCACTGTCGGAGGGTCGGCGCTGAAGGAGCGCCGCACTGTCAGAGGGTCAGTACTGAGGGAGCGGGCACTGTCGGAGGGTCAGTACTGAGGGAGTGCCGCACTGTCGGAGGGTCAGTACTGAGGGAACGCCGCACTCTCGGAGGGTCAGTGCTGAGGGAGTGGGCACTGTCGGAGGGTCATTGCTGAGAGAGCGCCGCACTGTTGGAGGGTCAGTACTGAGGGAACGCCGCACTGTCGGAGGGTCAGCGCTGAGGGAGCGCCACACTGTCGGAGGGTCAGTGCTGAGGGAGTACTGCGCTGAGGGAGCGCTGCGCAGTCAGAGGCTCTGTTTCTCCTTTGAGACCTCAACTTCAACTACCAGCTCAGGCGAATGTTAAGTAAAATGTGTAGAGTTTCAAATGAGAGCAGGGCACCTTTTCTTACCCTTTGAACCTAGAATCGATAACTGGACCTCAACCCACATCACCAAAATAAGTTTGATTGCTCACTTAGCTTATTATTTGTGGAGGGCCTGCTTTAACACAGGGAAATGTGGCAACCAATTTACACACAGAAAGGTCCTCTGAACAGTAGATCTGTATCCAAGTGTGCGTCAGTGGTAACATTCCCCAGCTTGATTTTAGTATGAGTGGGTTCACTGGGGTGCCCTGCAAGCCTGTCCCTCTCAGAATCTCACTGAAGAACTTACATGTTGCCCTGGAGGATCCAGTGGATCTTGCCTCCCGCTGTTCCCTGGACATGTCGATCGACAGCGTGCGCTTCCTTCTGTGGGCTTCACCTGAAAGAGCAGGACTGAGGGTCAGCGCACATAGCGATGCCCCCCATCACACCCGACCCAACCCGGGATGAGACAATTTTTTAAAAAAACTTCCTTCGTGGTACGTGGCTGTCGCCGTGGCTGGCTCCAGCTCGTATCGTTTATCCAGGAAGGCAGTCAAGACATTGCTGTGGGTCTGGAGTTACATGGAGGCCAGACCAGGGTAAGGAGGGCAAGTTTCCTTCCCTGGAGGACATTAGTGACCCAGGTGGTTACTTCAGGCAGTTGACAAAGCCCATCATTAGATACTTAACTCCAGGTAAAAAGATCAAATTCAAATTCCACAGCATGTGCAGCTTGAACCCAGATCCCAGAAACATTAACAAAAACAGAAATCGTTGGAAAAGCTCAGCAGGCCTGGCAGTGTCCATGGAGAGAGGAATCAGAGTTAATGTTTCGGATCCAGTGACCCTCCCTCAGAACTCTGTTTCTCTCTCCACAGATGCTGCCAGACCAGCAATTTCTGACGTTGTTTCTGATTTCTAGTATCCGCAGTTCTTATGAGTGTTTTGTTCCCCCAGCAACCTGACCTGGATTAATAACAGTCCAGCAATAATATCACTAGGGCCATCACACTCCCTCAAACAGAGCTACTGACACACCTACCATCCCATCTCCTAGCCCAGACCCAACACAGAAATCTTTAGCACCTTGAAAAGCACTGTCTAATGGGACAGCACTGCCCAGTTAGGGTGCCATGCCTTGCTTTAAGTGCACTGCAACTGGGAACAGGACGAGGCCATTCAGCCCCTTAAACCCATTCTACCATGCAATGAGATTACAACTGATTACAGTCAGCCTTCATTCTGTAACCTTTAATACCCTTACCTCAAACAAATCTCAGTAGTTTCAGCAGCTTATTTTGCAGGAGAGAGGGAGAGAGAGAGGGAGGGAGGGAGGGAGATGGAGAGAGAGAGAGAGAAAAAGATTGTAGCCCGTTCAGTTTCGCTCCTAACGCTCCGGGGAAACTCAATCCTGATTTAAATCCTCTCTCTCTCTCTCTCTCTCTCTCGCTCTCTGTCATTAAAGCGATATCGCTTTCCAGCCCCAGTGGCTCATTCAGGGAAAACCTCCTGCTCAGGCTCGCTTTAAGCCTTCTCACTCTCTGAAAGGTATTCAGGGCACTGCAGAAGGACTTGAGACACATGATTCTGTTCTTATTCCCTCCCTCACAGTCTGGATCAGACCCCAGCACCACTTCTCAACTTAATAGGGAATTGTAAAAGGGGAACTGGAGGCTCAGATGAGAAGGTCAGTCTGGATTTATTTCAAAATCTCCCCAAAAACAGATTCTGAGGAATTATTGACAACGTCCCAGGAATTAGCCCAGAAATGATGGAGGTGATGGAGTCAGATTCAAAGTCATCTATCTCCCCCAGTCAAATCATTGAAAAATGTTGGGTTATAAACTAAATAAGGATCAAATACAGTTCGTCAATAGGAACGGAATAATATTTGCTTTTAAAGAATGTGAATTAACTTATTCTTTTCATTCAAATGGTTTACAATTTAACAGATTCGAGGTTAACTTCCTCCTGGCTCACACAGTGCAGTGAGTCTGGCTCAAAGACATTCCCCTCCCCACCCTCACACTCCCACACCTCCCCACCCTCACACTCCCACACCTCCTCACCCTCACACTCCCACACCTCCTCACCCTCACACACCCACACCCCTCCCCACCCT
>NC_063370.1:4616437-4634478 GCF_021869965.1 Rhincodon typus
CTCCCCACCCTCACACCCACACACCTCCCTACCCACACACCCACACCCTCCCCACCCTCACACACCTACACACCACCCCACCCACACATCTCCCCACCCACACACACCCACACACCTCCCCACCCACACACACCTACACACCACCCCACCCACACACCAACACGCCTCCCCACCCTCACAGCTACACACCCTCACACTCACACACACACCTCGCTCTCACACACACACCTCACACTCACACACACACATCTCACACATATATCTTCCCCTCTCACACACACACACCCCACACACACACCTCACTCTCAGACACACATACCTCACACGCACACACATACACACTCACCTCACACACAGAGACACACACACACACACTCACCTCGCACACACACCTCTTTCTCTCACACACACCTCACACACATACCTCGCACACACACTCTCACACACCTCAGACACACACTCACAGACACCTCACACACACACTCACCTCAAACACACACACACACACACACTCACACACACCTCTCACACACACACCTCACACACATACCTCGCACACACACTCTCACACACCTCACACACACACTCACCTCACACACACACATACACACCTCTCACACACACACATCACACACACACTCACACAGACACACACACCTCACACTCACATACACCTCACATACACTCACCTCACACACCTCACACACACACACACACACACACACCTCACACACACACCTCTCACTCACACACACACTCAGACAAATACCTTCTCCTCTCATACACAAACACACTCACTTCACACACACACAAACACACTCACTTCACACATACACTTCATACTCACATGCACACACCTCGCACACACACTCACCTCACACACCTCGCACACACACTCACCTCACACTCACCTCACACACTCACCTCGCACACACATTCACAGCGCACACTCACCTCTCCTTCACACACAAACCTCACACACACACATACCTCCACTTCACTCACTCTTCCTCCTCACTCACACACACACACCTCACACACACCCCTCTCTCACACAGCAGCAAGTTGATATATTCCTTAGGAATGGGATGGGGTGATGCAGGGTTAGGGAAACAGAGTCACAGGAGCAAAACACTGAGAGAGAGGGAAAATGAAAACAAACGAGAGAGAATAAGAGAAAGAACAAGTAAAGGAGAAATAGAAACAGATCAGAGAGAGATGCACAAAGAGGAAATGACAAATAGGGAATGAGTGAAACTGGTGAAGAGAACAAAAATGAAGGAGAGGAAAGAGACCAAGAGTAAGGGAGAGAGAGAATGAGATAAAAATCAGAAGGAGAGAAAGGAGAGGAGATGAGGGGTGGGGAGGGGTGGAAATGACTGGAGAGAATGAGACAAAATGAGAATTCGAGAGAGATAAAGAAATGACAAGAAATGAGAATGAGAGAGAGAGCCAGAGTGAAAGACAGCAAAACTGAGAGAGAAAAGAGAAAGAGCGAAAGAAATGATAACAAGAGGAATGAGATAGACAATATAATTTCCAAAACAGGAGAATGTAAATGAGAGAATGACAGAGAGAGAATAAACGACAGAGAATGAGTGAGAGGGAGAGACAGGCAACTAGAGAGAATGAAAAGAGAGAGAAACTGAAGAGAAACGTAAACAGAGAACAGGAGAAAGAGGAATGAGAGAATTTCTTATTGAGATCAAGATCACTGTGTGATTCTGGCTTATTTTAACCATGAGAGGCCCATATCATCTTCATTCTGTGCCCAATCAGGAACAGAAGGATGCCATTCAGCCCTTCAGGCCTGTTCTGTCAGTCAACAAGATCATCACCGATCTGTATCTGAACTCAGTTCACCTTTGGAGTAATAACAATTCGGAGTAATTCTGGAGAAACTCAGCAGGTCTGGCAGCATCAGAAACAGAGTTAATGTTTTGAGTCCAGTTTGAGTCTACTTCAGCTTTCAGAACACTCATAACACAGTTCTGAAGAAGTGTCATATCGGACTCGAAACATTATCTCTGTATTTCCCACCACAGATGTGCTGAGTTCCTCCAGCAATCTTAGGAGCACAGAAAGTAGGAGCAAGAGTAGGCCATTCAGCCCTTTGAGCCTGCTCCTCCATTCAATACAACCATGGCTGATCATCCAACTCAGTCCCTTGTTCCCACTTTCTCCCCATACCTCTTTGACCCTTTATCCCTAAGAACTATATCTAACTCCTTCTTAAGAACATTCAATGTTTAACCTCAACCACAATCTGTGGCAGAGAATTCCACAGGCTCCCCACTTTCTTGGTGAAGACATTTCCCCTTAGCTAAGCCCTACATGGATTACCCAGTATTCTTAGACTGTTACCCTTGGTTCTCGACTCCCCTACATCAGGAACATCCTTCGTGTGCGTACCCTGTCTAGTCCCTGTTAGAATTTCATAGGTTTCTATGAGATTCCTCCCTCATTCTTCTAAACTCCAGTGAACTTAATCCTAACTGATCCAGTCTCTCTTCATACGTCAATCCTACCATCCCAGGAATTAATCTGGGACAACTTTGTTGGATTGTCAGATAAGGAGATGGAAACTGCACACTGTCCCCCAGGTGTGGTCTCACCAAGGCCCTGTATAACTGCAGTAAGACATCCCTGCTCCTGTACTCGAACCCTCTTGCTATGAAGGCCCATGCGCCATTTTTACTCCTTCACCATCCACATGCTTTCGGGGACACCCAGGTCTTGTTGCACCTCGCCCTTTCTCAAACCACCACCACTCAGATAATAATCTGTTTTCGCCACCAAAGTGAACAAGATCCTACTTATCCACTTTGTACTGTATCTGCCCACTCTCTCAACTGGTCCAAATCACCCAGTGAATCATCTCTGCATCCTCCTCACTGCTCACCCTCCCAACCAATTTTCTGTCATCTACAAACCTGGAAGATATTATATTTCGCCCCCTTGTCTAAATCATGAATATGTATAGAATCATGGAAATTTACAATACAGACTTCAAGTCATCATGCCTGTACTAGCTAGGGACCCACAATGCCCTTTAGGGAGGGAATTCCAGGATTTTGACACTGAAGGATCGGCGATGTATTTCCAAATCAGGATGGCGACTGTCCTGGAGGGGAACTTGTAGGGGATGGTGTTCCCATGTATCCATTGCGTGTTATGTTTGAAAAGATATAGAAGGTCAGAGTATCTAACAGCAGCAAGATCTAAGAGACAATCACATTCCAAGGCAGCAAGGTAAGCTGAGCTGTTTTCCTCCAAAACAGCCAATCACATCATTGTGATGCCGTGTTCCTTTATTCATTCGTGGGATGAAGGCGTCGCTGGCCGGGCAGCATTTATTGCCCACCCCTAATTGCCCAGAGGGCAGTTCAGAATCAACCACATTGCTATGGGTCTGGAGTCACATGTAGGCCAGACCAGGTAAGGATGGCAGTTTCCTTCCCTAGTGAGCCAGATGGGGTTTTCCGACAATTGACAATGGATTCACGGTCATCATTAGATTCTTAATTCCAGATACTTACTGAATTCAAGTTCCACCATCTGCTGTGGCGGGATTTGAACCTGGGACCCCAGGACATTAGCTGGGTCTCTGGGTTAACAGGCCAGCGATAGTACCTAGTGGTACTATCACAACTAGAGTGCAATTGAACTCTTAAAGTGACAGTCCAGCATACACAACACTGCTTTTGTCCCTCTAGAGGGTAGAGATCATGCGTTTGGAAAGTGTTATCAAAAGAGCCCTGAAGGGGATAGGGTGGAGAAATGTGACAGAGAATTATTGGCTTCTGTGATAAATTTGACACGGTGGTGTAATGATACTGTGACCAGATTATCAATCCCAAACGAAAGCTCATACTCTAGGGACATGAGTTCAAAACCCATCAGGTGGTGAAAATTTGAAAATAACATTTTGGAACTAAAAAGAATGACGACAACCATTGTCATAAAAATCCAGGAACAAAAACAGAAGTTGCTGGAAAAGCTGAGCAGGTCTGGCAGCATCTGTGAAGCGAAAAAACAAAGTTAACGTTTTGGATCTGGTGACCCTTCCTCAGAAAAATCCATCTGGTTCACTAATGTCCTTCAGGGAAGGAAATCTGCCATCCTTACCTGGTCTGGCCTACATGTGACTCCGGGGAAACCAGGAGATGAGTTGCATTTGGACATCCAGAAGATGTTCGATGAAGTACCTCACACAAGGTTAAGTTATAAGGGCCCACAGCTTTGGATATAGGATGTTGGCTTGGATAAAGAATTGGCTAATGGGCAGGAAACTGCAGGTAGGGATAAAAGGTTCTTTTCCATGAGGGTGACCCATGAACAGTGGGGTTCCACAGGGGTCAGTGCTGGGACCACGACAGCTTACAATACATACTGATAACTTGGAGGATGTGAGTGAATGTAGACTCAATGGGCTGAATGGCCTGCTCCTGCCCTTGTGTCATATGGTCTAGTCTCACAGGCACAAACAGAATGGGCTGAATAGCCTCTTTCTGTGTTGTAACTTTTCCAGGAACTTTTGCATCCAGGTAGGTGGGGCCTGGATTTATTTGTCACAGCCTAGGGGTGTCACCTTCGGCAGGTGCAGTAGGTGTTTGAGAGGATGTGAAGATGGCTCTGTGATAGTGCAAGCCCCTTCGATGTACCCCGCAAGCCTCACCTTCTTCCATTTGCTCCTGATTCTAAGCAAGCAAGCAGGGTGGTAACCCAGGCAACTGAGAGGAGAAAGAGAGAGAAAAAAAACACCCCATTTCCCAGAACCGCTGCCCTTCACCTCTAGCAACACAGCTGTGAAATACTATAGCAAGTGGGTTTTATTAGTGGCTGCTTAAAGGACACAGTATCTACTGGGGAGACAGACAGAATGAGGATGAACTGATTTCCTGTGTCTTTGTCCTTTCAGAGCCTTTGCTGACTGTGATCAAGGCTGTATTGATGGGTGTTTACATGATTACAGAATGTTACAGTGCTGTAGATATTAAGAACAAAAGAAAAAGCTTCTTTTTGTTTTAAAGCCGTGTAACCTGAGAGATTTGGTTATGTATACAGAACGAAGAAAAAAAAAACAAGGCTGGAAACACTCAGAAGGTCAGCTGGTATCTGTGGAGAGAGAGAGAGAGAGAAAGTATATGTTTCTATTTGACGACCAGCACATAACGGTGACCATGCAGATGCAGAGGGGAGTGAATCTCTGGAATTCTTTACCACAGAGGGCTGTTGAGGCTGCGTTGTGTTTGAGGCCGAGAGGAACAGATTTTTAATCAGTAAGCGATTGAATTGTGGGCTGAGGCAGGAAGGTGGAGTTGAGAATTATCCAACAACCATTATGTTATTGCAGAATCGATGGGCTGAATGGCCTACCTCTGCCCATCGTGTCTCTGCTAGCTCTCCGGATGAGTGTCGCTCCCTTGCCTTCTCCCCTTCATCCTTCTCAGATAACAGTTTATTGAACATTTCAGTTAATAGCTGCCTCCAAACACACTCTCAGGTCTCACAGGGAGACGACGGCCTAGTAGTACTATTACTGGACTGTTATTCCAGAGATCTAGATAGTGTTCTGGGGACCCAGGTTTGAATCCCACCACGGCATGTGGTGGAACTTGAATTCGATAAATATCTGGAATTAAGAATCTAATGATGACCATGAATCCATTGCTGATTGTTCGGGAAAAACCCATCTGCTTCGTTAATGTTAGGGAAGGAAACTGCCATCCTTACCTGATCTGGCTTTCATGTGACTCCAGACCCACAGCAATGTGGTTGACTCTAGGCAATAAATGCTGCCTAGCCAGCAGTGCCCTCGTCCCATTCATGAATGAAAAAATAAATTCTTGATGCTGGTAACATGCTGCTATTTCACATTTCACAGTTCGCTTGTTTTGTCAATTAATTTAAAGCTGTGTCTTCTCCTTCCCAATTCACAAGCAGGAACACTTTTTATTTCCATTTTCTGCTCTCTGATGTAAACAAATTCTCTCCACAGATGTCATCTGACCTGCTGAGTTTTGTCACCTTTTTTGTGTGTTCTAATTTCAGACTGGCAGTGTTTACTTTTGTTAGAGAAAGTTATCAAGAAGATAAATGGCATGTCGGTCTTTATCGTGCCGGGGATTGGAGTGTCTTTTTTTTCATTTACTCACACGATGTGGGCATCTCTGGCTGGGCCAGGATTTATTGCCCAGGGGACAGTTAAGAGTCAACCACATTGCTGTGAGTCTGGAGTCACATGTAGACCAGCAGATTTCCTTCCCTAGCAAACTAGGTTCTTCCCCAAACAACCCACAATGGTTTCATAGAGATAGTAAGAACTGTCGATGCTGCAGTCAGAGGCAACACAGTGTGGAGTTGAAGGAACACAGCAGGCCAGGCAGCATCAGAGGAGCAGGAAAGTTGACGTTTCAGATCGGGACCTTTCTTCAGAAATTCAGACAAAGGTTTCATAGACTTCATCAGACCCTTTAATTCCAGATTCAAATTCCACCAACTGCATTGCAGGACTTGAACCCAGGTCCCTAAGAACATTAGCTGTGTTGCTGGATTAATAGTCTGGTGATAAATACCACTAGGCCATTACCTCTTCATAAATGCAGACGTGAAAATTTGTGTAGGTTTTCCTGCCTGGAATACTCTATGGAGTTTCAATCTAGAGAAGGATGCATTTGGATCGTAGGCAGTAGAGCGAAAGATTTGCTTGATTGGCGTCTAGGATGAGAGGCTGGAGAAATTGGATCTGTATTCTCTAGAGTTCAGAAGAATGAGAGATGATCTTATTGAAACAAAGATTCTGAAGGAGCACGACAAGGGCAGAAGCTGAAAGGTTGATTCCACTGACTGGGATATTTAAAACACGAGGGAACAATCTCAGGATAAAGGGATGATCATTTAGGACTGAGGCGAGGAGAAATTTCATGACTCAGGGTTATGAAACTTCGTAAATCTCTACTCCATCATTTAAGATGGACATAGATAAATCTCTGGACCCTCCACAAATTAAGGTGGAAAACAGATTTCAGTCAGAAGATCAGCTGCTACCATATTGAATGGTGGAGCAGGTTCAAGGATTTATTCCTGCTCCTGTTTCTTACACAAGGAGACCATTCGGCCCCTTGATTCCTGCTATCAAGGGAACTTTGTTTCCTTCCGCCTTTAAGACTTAGTGCCATCCTTGAGTCACTGCTGCGTTTGGGATCTTGCTGTGTGCAGCTTGGCTGCTGCAATTATTTATAAGCGCAACCGTGCAAGGAGGATGAAAGGTTCCCTGAGGCCTTTCGGTCATTATGCCACAGGAGGGCACTGGCCTAGTGGTATTATTGCTGGGCTGTATTTTCCAGATACCCAGGTATCGTTCTGCAGCCCTAGGTTCGAATCCTGCCACGGCAGATGGTGGAATTTGAATCCAATAAAAATCTGGAATTAATAATAATGACCATGAATCCATTGTCAGGAAAAACCCATCTGGTTCACTAATGTCCTTCAGGGAAGGAAATCTGGTCTACGTGTGACTCCAGACCCACAGCGATGTGGTTGTCTCTTCACTGCCCTCTGGATGAAAAGAAAAGGAATACTGAGAGAGGACACTGGTGAGGGGTGTTAGGATTTTGCAAATAATAAATCTGTGAGGAGGGTGTGGGTGCTGGGGAAGAAGGCACGTGGAGGAGTCAGGAGCAAAATGTCGGTCACGCTGTCAGCTCACACACACCCCATCAACCAAAACCGTTACCAAACAGCAGGAGCACAGATGAGCCGATGGATGATGTTGCCGTCTGTTCATTTTCCTGCCTGATTTATTGGAAGGGTGCGTCTAATTTACGTAATAGCTGTTTTGATTTAACTCAAGCTGTGCCGCAGTTTGGAGGTCGAAGTCTTTTCGGAGACAGAGACAGTAAACGAATCTTTGACATCTGTAACAATTGGCAAAAAAATGAAATCCTGGGAGACTTCATAGGGAGCTTTATATTTACTCAGAACATCATGTCACAGTGCGATATTAATTATTAGACACTGAGAGATCTTGTTAATGTGAGATGGGCTCTCACATTCACATTTCTCTCTCAAATACATTGCTCCCATGGATGTTGTGTCTTATTCCTACATAAGGGAAAAAAGTGATTAGCAAACACAACTTCGGGTTATACTGTCATTGAGATGTACAACGTGGAAACAGATCCTTTGGTTCAACTGGCCGACCAGATATCCTAAATTAATCTGGTCCCATTTGTCAGTATTTGGCCTGTATCCCTCTAAACCCTTCCTATTCATATACCCATCCAAATGCCATTTAAATGTTGTAATTGTACCAGCCTGCACCACTTCCTCTGGCAGCTCATTGCATACACACACCACCCTCTACATGAAACATTTGCCCCTTAGGTCCCTTTTAAATCTTTCCCCTCCCACCTTAAACCTATGCCCCTCTAGTTTTGGACTCCCCCCACACTGGGGAAAAGAACTTGGCTGTTCACCCTACCCATGCCCCTCATGATTTTATAAACTTCCATAAAGTCACCCCTCGGCCTCCAATGCTCCAGGGGAAAATAGCCCCAGGTTATTGAACCTCAAACCCTCCAATCCTGGCAACATCCTTGTAAATCTTTTCTGAACCCTTTCAAATTTCACAACATCTGTCCTACAGCAGGGAGACCAGAGTGAACGTAGTATTCCAAAAGTGCCCTAACCAATGTCCTGTACGGCCACAACATGACCCTCCCAACTGCTGTACTCAATGCGCTGACCAATAAAGACAAACATAACATAAACATAAAGCTTAAAGCACAGGAATAAAGGTAGGCCATTCAGCCCATCAAGTCTGCTCCACCAATCAATGAATTCGCAACTAATCTCGACAATCCTCAGTTCGACTTTCCTGCACTTTCCCCATTACCTTTGATTCCTTCACTGACTAAAAATCTCAGCCTTGAGTACACTTAATGACCCAGCCTCGACAGCCCCCCTGCCGTAAAGAATTCCACAGATTCACTCCCCTCTAGAGAAGAAATTCCTCCTCATGTCTGTGTTAAATGGATGATCCTTTTTTACTGAGATGGTGCCTCGCTGGTTCTAGACTCTCCCACAAGAGGGAAATAACTTCTCCACATCTACCCCTTTAACGTAGTAAAACAGATGTAGACGCTTCAAAGGAGTGTATCTGGGCAAAATCGAAACACTCGGTTGCCGTTGGAGATGTGAGGTTGGAAAAGATGTAGGTTTTGATGCACATCCGGAAGGAGAGTATTTTTATATATTCACAGGGGGCTCTGGGGGTTCACTTGCTGGGTCAGCCTTTGCAATATCCATTCTAAATTGTTTTTGATGAGTCAGCCACATTGCTGTGGGTCTGGAGTCACATGGAGGCCAGACTGGCCCATTTCCCTCCTTAAAGGGCATTGCTGAAACCAAATGGGTTTTTGTAACAATACTTTCCTGCTCCTCAATCCTGATTATATTAAGTAAAGCTCCACCAGCTACTGATTCAAACCTGCGCTCCCATTGCTTTAGCCTGGGCCTCTGCATTACTAGTTTAGTGGCCCTGCCACCATCACTGGAAATACAGAGTTAAGGTTCTAGGTGGGTAAAGGAATGGCCACCCATGGGGACGTGATGGAAATTGGAGAGGACGGAGGTGTTCACGAGATTGGAATTCTAATCGTGCAGTGGTTTAAATGGGCTGGTACAGTTTAGAGAGATGGAGAGGTGGGAGACATGGCCATCACAAGGAGGAGAATTAACTTATGTCCCAAAGAGAGCTAGTTAGGAGGCCAAGGTGTGTGTGTGTGTCTGAAGGGTCTGAAGAAGGGTCCCAACCTGAAACGTCAACTTTCCTGCTCCTCTGATGCTGCCTGGCCTGCTGTGTTCCTCCAGCTCCGCACTGCGTTATCTTCATCAGTGTTTTGTAGAGTCATAGAGCCATACAGCACGGAAACAGACCCTTCAGTTGAACCAGTCGATGCCAAACATTGTCCCAAACTAAATTAGTCCCACCTGCCTGCTCCTATCCCATATCCCTCCAAACCTATTCATGTACTTATCCAAATGTCTTTTATATGTTGTAATTGTACCCACATCCACCACTTCCTCAGGAAGTTCATTCCACACACGAACCACTGTCTGTGTGAAAAAAATTTGCCCCTCATGTCTTTTTTAAATCTCTCTCCTCTCACCTTTAAAATGTGCCCCCTAGTCTTGAAATCCCCCATCCTAGGGAAAAGCCACCTACTATTCACCATATCTGTACCTCTCATTATTTTATAAACTTCAAAAAGGTCACCTCTCAACCTCCTACGCTCCAGTGAAAGCCTATCCAGCCTCTTCTTATAATGCAAACCCTCTGTTTCTGACAACATTCTGGTGAATCTCTTCTGAACCCTCTCCAGCTTAATAATATCCTTCCTATAGCAGGGGGACCAGAACTGGACATGACGGGAGGGGAGACTTGGGTGTGAAGTCTCAGTGTGTGAATAGCTTGCAGACGCTCACTATCAACATGGAAAACCCAGGGATTTAGGATGTCTTTAGGTGGCAAATTTTCACCATGGGGGAGTCACCCTCCAGTTCGCATGACTATACAATCCACACATGAACCCCGATTCTGAATGACGATAGGCTGATAGACTACAGTGGCATCACAGCCAAGTGTGATCTGTTTGTTGCCTGACTTCTGCCTGCACACGTGCACACTTTTCACTCAGGAGTGAGCACACCACTTGATTACCCTAACACATTTTAGATAGAATCATAAGTAGACTGACTCCTGACACAGTAGACTGACGTATGAAGAAAGACCGGGCCAGTTAGAACGATATCCACGAGAGTTTCGATGGATTGAAGCGGGGGATCTCAAAGAACCCCATAAAATTCTTACAGGACTGGACAGGGTAAACCAGAAAGCATGTTCCTGATGACCAGAGAGTCTAGAACCAGGGTCACAATCTAAGGCCAAGGGTTACGCAATTTAGAACAGAGAGGAGGAGAAATGTCTTCACCCAGAGAGTGGGGAGCCTGTGGAATTCCCTGCCAAAATAAAAGTGGTTGAGGCCAAAATATTTAATGTTTTCAAGAAGGAGTTAGATATGGGTCTTGGGGCTAAAGGGTTCAAAGGATATGGAGAGAAAACAGGAGACAGGGGACCGAGTTGGATGATCTGCCATGATCATATTGAATGGAGGAGCAGGCTCGAAGGGCTGAATGGCCTATTCCTGCTCCTATTTGAATTCAACAAAAAATCTGGAATTTAGAGTCTAATGATGACCATGAACCATTGTAAATTGTCGGAAAAACCCATCTGGTTCACTAATGTCCCTTAAGGAAGGAAACTGCCATCCTTACCTGGTCTGGCCTACATATGACTCCAGACCCACAGCAACGTGGTTGACTCTTAATTGCCCTCTGGGCAACTAGGATGGGCAATAAATGCTGGCCTGGCCAGTGATGCCCCTCACCCTGTGAATGAATTTTTTAAAATGCCATTCAACCCATCGAGTCCATACTGACTCTATAGAGCAATCTAGTTCGTCCTATACCTACTCCAATTCCCTACAAGCTTTGGTGGCTGTTTTCTTCAGCATCGTGTTGGGTCTGGCTCAGGTTTCCAATTGGGGGTCAGATCTTTGAGACCAGAGCTGTGAAATAGACTTTGTCTTAAATTCTCTTGCTTAAAATTTCTTTTTTTTTCCCTTAATTGTATCATCGTGGACTGTTATTCTGAACTTTTTATCTCTTTATTTTTCTAATTTATTCCTATGATTTTGAATTTCTGTAATGCTGGACTTTTTAATTTCTTTATTTTTCTAAACATTTTTCCTAAGAATTTGCACTTGAAAATCTGTACCTAGCTACCTAAAACGATACCATGAGTGGTGACTTGTAAACTTTTCACCGCACTCATGTGAGTACATGAGTACAGTAAAGCTAATTCAATTTAATTCAGCTCACTTTGATCAGAAGTCCACCTGGTTTCCTTTTGAAACCGTTGTCTCTACTTCAGGAAGGATGTACTGGCCCTGGAGCGGGTTCAGAGGAGGTTCACTAGAATGGTCCCAGGAATGGAAAGCTTAACATATGAGGAACATTTGAGGACTCTGGGACTATACTCATTGGAGTTTAGAAGGATGAGGGGGGATCTAACTTACAGAATACTGAAAGGCCTGGATAGAGTGGATGTTGGGAAGATGCTTCCATTGGTAGGAGAGACTAGGACCCAAGGGCACAACCTTAGAGTAAAGGGAAGACCTTTTACAACGGAGATAAGGAGAAACTTCTTCAGCCAGAGAGTGGTGAATCTATGGGATTCTCTGTCATAGAAGGCTGTGGAGGCCAGGATTTTGAATACATTTAAAACAGAGATAGATAGGTTCTAGATTATCAAGGGGATCAAGGGTTACGGGAAGAAAGCAGGAGAATGGGGTTGAGGAACTTATCAGCCATGTTTGAATGGCGGAGCAGACTCGATGGGCCCAATGGCCTAATTTCTGCTCCTACGTCTTATGGTCTTACTTCCAGCCCCCTTGTAGTGAGCAAAGTCTAGTTAATTACCAATTCAGAAGTCACAGCACACCAGGTTATAGTCCAACAGGTTTATTTGAAATCACAAGCTTTCAAAGCGCTGCCCCTTTGTCACCCAATGAAGGAGCAGCACACAGAAAGCTTGTGATTTCAAATAACCTGTTGGACTATAACCTGGTGTGGTGTGGTGTGGTTTCTGACCTTGGCCACCCCAGTCCAACAGTGGCACCTCCACATCATGCTTAGTTACCAATTCAGAGTTCAGCTAAATTAACACGGAACATCCTTCGAACTGGGCTTGCTCCCCATCGGCGTGGCACAGTTACTCAGTCAGACCCCACGGACCAACATACCTGGAATCAAGTGCCTTTCTCAGTCTCAGTCTAATCACCAACTCCCCGAGACAAACCAACGCCAGCACTGAAGCCAGTTTGAGTGGCTGATATATTTGAACCACTGGATTAAGATTATTTAACAGCCAACCAGCCCTTTAAAAAGCAACAGAACCAGCGCTTTATTATGAAGATGATACTACACAGGCCTCCAGATGATTGAGTGCAGACAGAGAGAGTGCCACTAGAGGCAAGGTTTGTATGGCCAATGAAAGTCTGAAGTTTAAATGTCTAAATTAGCCCCTGAGGATTTTACAGAAAAGTGCCTGTTTTGCTGTGAATTCCAGCTCTCTTTCTCATTAAAGCAGCCCTCCAGTGACATATCCCTCATGTCAATCTAGAGAAAGGGAACACAAACAACCCTTTAACCCTGGGAGGCCAACACAGCCATTAATTCTGAAGTGCACATAGATGTCCCCTTTGTCTGGCGCTACAGCAGTGAGCCAACAGTACAGCCACAGGACAGAAAAACGGGAGAATTGCAAATAGATGCACGTTGGAATTCAGGACAAACTTGCAGCATACGAAGCCATTTGGCCCATCCTGTCCATGATGGATGAAAAGTCGAGCTATATTTTGCCCTTTTTTTAAAAACAGAATGTGGGCATGTTACCCATCCCCAATTGCCTAATTAAATGGCTTTATCAGCCATTTCAAAGGGGCAGTTAAACAGTCAACCGCATTGATGGGGTTTTAGGGTGGTACGGTGGCTCAGTGATTAGCACTGCTGCCTCATGGTGCCAGGGACCTGGGTTTGATTCCATCCTCGGGCAACTGTGTGTGGAGTTTGCACATTGTCCCCTTGTCTGCATGGGTTTCCTCCGGGTGCTCCAGTTTCCTCCCACAGTCTAAAGATGTGCAGGCTAGGTGGATTGGCCATGCTAAATTACCCATAGTGCCCAGGGATGTGCTCGGTAGGTGGGTTAGCCAGGCAGGGTTACAGGGATAGGGTGAGTCTGAGTGGAATAGATGGGCAAAATGGCCTGTTCTCACACTGTACTGATTCTATGATGTGAGGTTGCAGTCACGTGTGGGTAAGGACATCAGATTGCCTTCCCTAAAGGGCGTTAGTGAACTAGATGGGGGGTTTTATGACAATTGCACGGCCACCATTATTGAGACTCGCCTTCAGTTCCAGCTTGATTAGGCTCTGCTGTGATGGGATTCAACCCCAAGCTGAGTCTCTGGAAGTCCAGGGCAGTGACATTACCGCTGTCTCCCCCTTGCTCAGCAGTACTGGAGGGGACAAATCCACATCTGCAGACATTCTGCCACCACCTTTTTCAATTCAGCCTGCCCCTCCGAGCCCCCACACAGGTAGGGCAGGAAGAGTTTTTTTTTAAAGATTTCCCTTTGTGTGAAGAAATACTTACTGACACCAGCCCCACCCCACAACTCCCTGTGTGGATTCTAGCAATCCCTGCCAAGAGCAGAACAGGATAGTTAGTTTGTGTGCCTCTAGGAACGATGTCTACACCCCAAACCTTTGTGGAATCTTAACCCCAGGAAGACAACTGCAAAATACGTTGGAGAAGAAAATCTGCAGTGTCCTGATGCTCACGGGATGTTGCTGGCGGGAGATTGGTGGTGAGCAGCCTTCTTAAGCTATTGCAGTCCACAGGGAGTGCTGTACGGGCACCTTAGGGAAAGAGTTCCAGGGTTTTGAGCAGCGACGCTATAGGAACAGCAAATATATTTCCAAGTCAAATGCCAAGTGGACTAGTGCCTTACCCTCTTCTTAGGCAGCTCTTCAAGACGAAGGATGACTTAACAGAAGACAGGAAACACAGGGCTGTTTAAAACCAGGAGATACATTGTTAATGATAGCAAGAACTGCCGATACTGGAGTCTGAGATAACACGGTGTGGAGCTGGAGGAACACAGCAGGTCAGGCAGCATCAGAGCAGCAGGAAAGCTGACCTTTCGGGTCAGGATCCGAAATTTCTGAAGAAGGGTCCTGACCCGAAACTTTTCTGCTCCTCTGATGCTGCCTGGCCCGCTGTGCTCCTCCAGCTCCACACGGTGTAACACTGTCAGTGTAAGGCGACAAACATAGGAACAAGGAGCCAATGTTAACTTGACTGATCTCTGCACAAGCGAGCAACACTCGACTTGAACCCTGAGCCACTCAATCAACTAATTTATCTCATTAACCTGGTGCACATGGCAACATATGGAAATGATGTCAACCTGGCAACCTGCAGCAGATGAGGTGATGCTAACACAGCGCGCAGATGTCATGTTAAACTTTAGAAAGGGTTCACATAGGTCTGGTTATGCTGAACTCAGAAGCAAATGAACCTGACAATCAAACAGTCAGCCCGCTCCAGAGTCTCCAACTGCTCTTTCATAGAATCCCTACAGCATGGAAACAAGCCATTTAGCCCATCAAGTTCACACCAACTGTCCAAAGATCATCCCACCCTATCCCTGCAACCCCCATGGCTAATCCACCTAACCTAAATATCCCTGCACTGTGGGAGAAAACCAGAGTAGCCAGTGGAAACACACACACACAGACATGGAGAGAATGTTCAAACTCCACACAGTCACCAGAGGCTGGAATTGAACCCAGGGTCCCTGGCGCTGTGAGGCAGGAGTGCTAACCACTGAGCCACCATGCCGTCCTCTTGTATTATACCATTCCATTTCGTCCCTGCCCCATCAGCCCCCGCAAAACCCATGAGGGATGACGATTTTGCTGTCACCCATTATGCATTGCTACAAGTCCTGTCAACCCAGAGCTCACCGACCTTAACTGTCTCCTGTTCCACCTCAAACTTAGAAATTACAAATCCTCTTTTTGAAATCACTCCAAGGCCAGTACCCTCCCAATCGCTGCAACTTCCTCCAGGCCTACAAGCCTCCAAGAACTCTGGAATCCTCGAATTCTGGTCTCTTTGCAGTTTCCATTTTGCTGGTCCTCCACTGCTGGCTGTGTTTTCAGCTGTTCTGAAATTCTCTCCCTCAACCAACCTCTCTTTCCACCTTATGCCTCTTCCGCAGTACTGTGTCCAGTGCTGGTCTCCCTGTTACAGGAAGGATGTTATTAAGCTGGACAGGGTTCAAGAAAAGATTTACCAGGATGTTGCTGGAAATGAATGATTTGAGTTATAAGGATAGGCTGGGGCTATTTTCCCTGGAGTGTTGGAGGCTGAGGGGTGACCTTATAGAGGTTTATAAAATCATGAGGGGCATGGATAGGGTGAATAGCCAAGGTCTTTTCCCCAGGGTAGGGAAGTCCAAAGCTAGAGGGGATAGGTTTAAGGTGAGAGGGGAAAGACTTAGAAGGGACCTAAGAGAGAACATTTTCACGCAGAGGGTGGTGCACCTATCAAATGAGCTGCCAGAGGAAGTGGAGGCTGGTACAATGACAACATTTAAAATACATCTGGATGCGTACATGAATAGGAAGGGCTCAGAGGGATATCGGCCAAATGCTGGTAAATGGGACTAGTTGAATTTAGGATATCTGGTCGGCACGGACAATTTGGACTGAAGGGTCTGTTTCCATGCTGTACAGCTCTATGACTCTTAAATGGCCCCAATAAGCCACTCAGTTCAAGGGCAATTAGGAATGGGCAACACATACTGCTCTCATCAGTGACATCCACATAACTCTGCCCTCTGATTCCTGATGGATATTGCCTGGACTGGAACAATCCAGCAATGAAGGGAGACTAAAGAGGCTGGGGTTGTATTCCTTAGAGCAGAGAACATTGAGGACGGACTGATTAAGGTGTGCAAGCTATGAGGAGCATTGATAGGGAGAAACCTTTCCCCTTTGTGGAGAGATGTAACCATGGGGTAAAGTTTTAAGAAGCTGGAAGCAGGGGGTATCTGAAATTCATTACCTGAAAGGGTAGTAAGAGGCAGAAATCGGTAGGACATTTAGATGAGCACTTGAAATGCTACAGCATTCAAAGCTACTGGAGGGGTCCTCTTGTGGCACAGTGGCAGTGTCCCTACCCCTGAAAAGAGAGACCCAGGTTCAAGTTCCATCTGCTCCAGTGATGTAATAACATCACTGAACAGGCTGGTTAGAAATAGTACGAGGCTATAGACCAAGTACTGGAAAGTGAGATTAGAATTGATGCTGGATGGCTAGCACAGACAGGATGGACTGAATGGCCTTTTCTGCAACTGCTTTTTTAAAAACTCTTTTGACTCTCATCCTTCTGTTGGTGGAAATGTTTTCTCTTTACTTTCTGTATACAAACACATCTGAACTTTCAAAATTGCTATCAAATCGCTCCTTGACTTTCTCGATTCCAAGGAGAGAAATCCCAGAATGTCTCGTTTCCATTTCAACCCCATCAGACCTTCCTCGAACACTTCTTCGCTCAGACGCTGCAGCTGGACCACCACAGTCTTGGCACAAATCCACGGCCACCCACAGGTACTGAGAAGGGACTGAGAGATTTTGGACGGAGCGAGAGTCCAGTTGGGGAAAGCAGTTGCATGGATTGCCAGCTATCAGAGCTGCAGTCACATTACATCAAGCCTTTGAACCCCAGAGTGGCTTAAAAACCTGACGCTGTGCAGATGGATCTTCACTGACAGAAGCATTTCAAGCAAGCACTTTAAGTGTTGGAACGTCTCATCGTGTTCCTGCCAATAACTGAATAAAGAGATTGCATTCTCCAGAAGCGAGCTTTTGTGAAACATTATTCCCGTGTCTCGAAAAAATCTGTGTTTTAATTTTCTTCCATTCCTGTCTGAGCTTTCTACCTCGAGAAACTGTTCAAACCCAATTTTGTTCTTTGGGCACTGCCCAACTTGCAATACCCCACTGTCTACAGTGGGCATTAAGGCTTCCTCTCTGCCTAAGACCTGAAAAGCCAACTGGCAAATCAAGGGGCACCATCTGCACTTACAGAGGGGCTGAAGCAAATAGAACAGAATGGCTTCTGGTGTTGGGCCTCATTGGCAAATTGGAAATGGGAAGGAGGAGGGGTCGAAAGGCAATTTGCAATCTTCACCCATTAAATACTGAATGCAATCAGCAGGTTAGGCAGCCCTCCCAAAGGAAGGCAAAGAAATGTTAATACATTCTAATAGGACTGGAAAATGATATAAAAATATAAATATGAAAATAGACTGGATAGGCTGAGACAGAGATAGTAGGAACTG
>NC_063370.1:4634878-4648122 GCF_021869965.1 Rhincodon typus
ACACTGTGTTATTGCTGCACAGTTTCTTACTCTGCAGTAAAAAGGGAACACGCTCAAGCTCAGCATTCCTTTATGAATTAAACAAAAGCATGGTGGGGAGTTGGGGGTGGGGGCAATAGTTTGTTCAATTCACAGAGAAACCTCAAATAAGTGGAGTCAACTAATCAGCACCTTTTTTGGTACACCGCGTAAACTGCTGCACTCAGACAATTTGGCATTCTTGTGCCTGTGCTGGTGGGTGTGAGATAAAAAGCTTCCACAGCATGTCTCCTTTTTCGGGAATACTGGAGTTAATGTTATATCAAGGAAGGGTCATTCCGTGAAATCTTAACGCTGTGTAACTTGTTGGAAAACCTGACAGATTTTGGCCTGACCTGCACAGCATTTCCAACACTGTCTCTTTGCATTTGGCCTGCAGAGTTTCCACTCTTCAATTTAAAAAGTAAAAGTATTTACAGCACCACAAAATGTTCCGGAGTAGAATAGAATAGAATATCCTTTATTGTCACTTGTACTCCAGTACAGGAGTACAGTGAAAAGTTTTTACAATGGCTGCCTGTTAATGGCGCCATCTTAGGTACAAATCTTACAAGGTTAAAAAAAAATGCTGTTATACAAAAGAGGATTAAAAGGAGAGCAGAAGCATCACTTAGTGTCTGAGAATGAGTTAGGAATGAGGTAGTTATAATTTGAATCCTTTTCAAAATGTTACAGTCCGGTAAAGAATTCCAAACAGCAGCATCTCAACATGTTTGGCGCCAGACCACAGTCCAGCAACTGTCCTGCATCGCTCTAGCCTCCGGACCGCTCCTCACCAGCACTTTGCAGCCACAAGGTAAGTCGTGCAGGACTGGGATTTGCTTCACCTCGTGCCGCTCCAGGGCCCGGGGGCTCCCCACGTGCCGTTGCTCTGGGACTTGGGCCGGCCCGCGCTCGTTCTGCTGCTGTTGCTCCGGGATACGGCCCGCGCGCACTTACCTCCCGCCCAGTCTCCAATCACAACTCCAGGTAGGAGTAGTTGAAAGTTTGAGGGGTGGGGGAGGTGGGAAGAAACAAAATACTGCAAGGAGGGGGGAAAGAAAAAACAGAAAGGTAAAGGAAAAGGAACTGGTGAGCACCCCCCCCGATATTCAACTGGTGGTGGCCATTCGGCCCTTTACATCTGCTGGGCTGCTCAGTAAGATCATGGCTGATCTTCTGCCAGAAGTCCACTTCCTGATGATCCCCATGTTCCTTAATTGTTGTGGTACCTAAAAATATATCAATCCCTGATTTAAATATGATCAATGACAGCTCTTTGGGGTAGTGCTGCACTATCAGGAGGTTCAGCTTTTCAGATGAAAGGTTAATCTAAGGCACTATGTGCCCCCTTGAATGGACGCAACAAATCCAGTGCCTTACTCAAAATTAGGCAATCCAGCTGTTTCTGGGATCCTGCTGTGTACAAAGTGGCACCTTCGACCATGAGATATAGGGGCAGAATTAGGCCACTTTAGTTCATCAAGTCTACTCCATCATTCAATCATTTCTGATAAGTTTCTCAACCCCATTTTCCTGACTTCATCCTGTAACCCTGACTAATCAAGAACCAATCCATCTCTGTCCTCAATGACTTGGTCTCCTCAGCCCTCTGCAGCAACGAGTTTCCCAGATTCTCCACCCTCAGGCTGGAGAAATTCCTCCTTATCTCAGTTCTAAAGAGTTGTTCCTTTACTCTGAGGCTATGCCATTTGGTTTAATGTGAGGTGTTGCATTTTGGTAAAACAAACAAGGGTGGAACGAATACAATTAAAAGTAGGGCCTTGGGCAGTGTTATAGAACACAGACCTAGGGGTTCAGGTACATAATTCTTTTAAATTTGCATCACATATACATAGGGTGGTTAAGAAGGTGTTGAGCATGCTTGCCTTCATTGCTCAGTCCTTTGAGTATAGAAATTGGGACATCATGTTGAGGTTGTATAAGATGTTGGTGAGGCCTGTTCTGGAGCACTGTGTCCAGGTCTCCCCATTATAGGAAGGACATTATAAAGCTGGACAGGGTTCAGAAAAGATTTTTCAGGATGTTGCCAGGAATGGAAGGTTTGAATTATTGGGAGAGGCTGGAACTTTTTTCAGTGGAGCGTAGGAGATTGAAGGATGACCTATAGAGGTTTATAAAATCATGAGGGGCATGGATAAGTTGAATGGTGCATTTCAAAACTAGGAACGTATCTTTCAGGTGAAAGGAGAAAAATTTAAAAAAGATATGAGGGGCTTTTTTTTTTTAAACACAGAGCATGGTTCATGTGTGAAATGAAATTCCAGAGGAATTAGTGGATGCGGGTAGAGTTACAATGTTTAAAAGACATTTGCATAAGAACATGAATAAGAAAAGTTTCAGGGGATGTGGGCCAGGAGCAGGCAGGTGGGACTAGTTTAGTTTGGGATTATGGTTGGCATGGACTGGTTGGACCGAAGGGTCTGTTTCTGTTCTGTATGACTCTATGATTGTCCTATTTGTGGAAATGTCTTCTCCATGTCTACTCTATCCAGGCCTCGCAGTATTCTGTTGGTTTCTGTGAGTTCCCCCCACATCCTTCTAAACTTCCTTAAGTACAGGCCCAGAGTCCTCAAACACTCCTCATATGACAAACACTTCATCCCCAGAATAATTCCTGTAAACTTCTTCTGGACACCCTGTAAAGTCAGCACATCCTTCTTTAGAAATGGGGCCTAAAACCGCTCACAATATTCCAAAGCCTTGGCAGTACATCTCTACTCTAGCTCTCGAAATGAATGCTAACATTGTATTTGCCTTCCTAACTGCCAACTAAACCTGCATGTTAACCTTAAGAGAATCCCAACTGTACAATGTAAACTTAAAACTAAAATAAGACCTGGCTGCTTGTGAAGTGTTTTGGGACATCCAGATGTAGTTTGTAAGTGCTGTAAAAATCAAGTATTCCATGCCGCACATTATCCAAACAATGAATCAAAGAGAGGTGAAAGCTGCCATAGCCCCAGAGGACCTAGTTCTTATAAGGTGCTCTCTCATCAGAGATAGACGGTTGGTCCCGGGGGTCACCATGTCTCAGACGAGGGGGGTGAGGTTGTGAAGGTGGGCCTTTTGGCTGATACCGAAATTGAACCCACGCTGTTGACATCGCTATGCATCGCAAACGTGCTAACTGAGCTAACCAACTCCAAGACAGATAGTGACCACCCATTTATTAAATATACATTATGTATTTTCTTTAAAAATAAAGAAAAAAAAACACTCATGCTGACACATGGGCTTGCTGTTCAAATGATCCAGTGACATCTCACCCAATGAGCTTAAAAAGAGAGACAGCCAATTGTTCATCAGCATTTCACACCTGGGCCCGGAAAAACCTTACTGAGAAAAAAAAGGCACGTTTTGCTGAGGCTTTTTTTTTGTAACTGTGGCTTTGAGCAAATAATCAGATGAAGTGGATGCGGAATTTGGGATGGAGTTGTCGGAAGTTGCTGCTCTGATGCAACCAGTTTCCTCTGCACCTGGTTTAAATTTAAACAAGTCTTGGCAGTTAACTATCAGTCGACCATTTTGTTGGTGCATTCTCCAAGGCAACACCTCCACCAGAGTCCACTTGCCAATCAATCAGCACTCTTATTTTTCCCCTAAAGTAGCACAGAAGTGTCAAACCCCGCCCCTTAAACTGGCATTCTTGTGAACTGTCCTGATGAGCGAAAGAAGGAAAGCTTCAACACCATAGCTTTTTCTCAGCAGTGCTCAGGGGCTCTGTAACACCAAACGAGCATTCATATACCACAAACAGATAAGACCATGTTGCGGCAGCACCTAGTCATAAAACGTTACACAAAAAGAATGTCCACAGACAGTTGTCTCCAAACCTGGGTCAATCCTGGTGCAACGTGATCGGGGCTATTTACATTGCTGCATTTTAACCAGCTGCTGATCTGCCTGGTTAAAATACCTGGTGTAGACCTGGTCGAACATATCCTTGCAAGGAATGAAGGCATGCAGACGGGAGCAGATGAGGAAGGAGCCAGCCATTTTGCGATGGAGGGAGTAGGATTCCTCAGGGGGAGGAGTCAGACGGTGCTTCAGCATCACTGGGATCAGGCTCTGGATCCGCCGGGTGGTGTCCTGACTCCCAAAGTCAAAGGATTCTGGCTGAGCAAATGCCTTTCCAAGGGTCATGACCGCGTCAATGTGAGCATCCTCAAACACCTGAAAACAACACAGCAAACCGGTTTCATCAGGACAGTCAGAGGCATAGTAACTCAAGTACAGCCACCACGATGGGGACCATGTACCAGGTGCAGGTGCAGAAGCAGAGCAATAAATTGCCATGCCTCAGCAATTCACACATCCAGTCACCCACACTAGGGCACTGATCACATTCCCCACCCCACTTCACTGCTACCCGAAACGTCCCTGAAAACTCAATGCCATCAAGAACAAAGCAGCCCATCAGACTGGCATCACATCCACCACAACCAACGCAGATTGGGGGCAGTGTCTACCATCTACAAGATGCACTGCAGCAACTCACTAGGCTTTTTAGACAGCACCTTCCAAACCTGCAATCCCCACACTTTTAACAGGATGATGGTAGCAGATACAGAGGAACACCACATCCTGGAGGGGCAGCACGGTGGCTCAGTGGTTAGCACTGCTGCCTCACAGCGCCAGGGACCCGGGTTCAATTCCACCCTTAGGCGACTGTCTGTGCGGGGTTTGCACATTCTCCCCGTGTCTGCGTGGATTTCCTCTGGGTGCTCCATGTTTCCTCCCACAGCCCAAAGATGTGCAGGGTAGGTGGATTGGCTATGCTAGATTGTCCAGGGATGTTTTGATTAGGTGGGTTAGACGTGTGAAATACAGGGGTAGGGGAATGGGTCTGGATGGGATGTTCTTCAGAGGGGCGGTATGGACTTGTTGGGCCGAATGGCCAGTTTCCACACTGTTGGGACTCTATGACCACCCCCTGCAAGCTCCCCTCCAAGCCCCTCACCATCCTGACTTGGAAATATAGGGCTTTTCTTTAAGTGTCACTGGGTCACTCCCCTCAGTGCAGCATTTCAAGAAATGTCTTCACCCAGAGAGTGGCGGAGTCTGTGGAATTCTTTGCTATAGAAAACAGTTGAGGCCAAAACTTTCAAGGAGGAGTTAGATATAGTTGTCAGGGCTAAACGGATCAAAGGGTACGGGAGAGAAAGTGGGAACAGGGAACTGAGTTGGACGATCAGCCACGATCATATCGAATGGCAGAGCAGGCTGGAGGGGCCGAATGGCCTACTGCTGCTCCTAGTTTCCATGCTTCAATGCAAGAAGGCAGATCACTGCTGCTTTCTCAAGAGCAATCAAGGGTAGGCAACAAACGCTGCCCACATCCTGTGAAATAATCATTTTTAAAAAGTAACAAATTAAAACACAGGAGGTGGCTAATTAGCCTGCTGAAATGGTTCCACCATTCAATGAGATCACGCTTGATTTGTATCTCAACTCAACCTAACAAACATTTGTCAAACTCAGCTCTGAAATTTTCAATTAATCTCTTGTGCAGCCTCAACCGACCTTTTAAGGGAGGGAGTGCACGATATCTACCCTAATGTTTTCTTCTTCTGCGTGGACCTCCATGGTCCGTGCACAGCGCAGAATCAGAAGTCAATGCTGCGTCAGTGTCAACACGTCGTGCGCAGAACCTTTGAAGGAACGTTAGTCCTGTGTGGGAGGCAGTTCTTCCTGATAATCGCCCCCTGAGGGGCCCTGCTGGAGTCTGAAGGTTCCGCACTCCCCAGCGGATAAGCGCGGGACTTGCCTTGGTCTCGTAGCCAGTGAGGAACTTCAAATCTCGGGACTTCTGTAAGACTTTGTCTCTGTTGCCATCAGCAGCTGCTCGGACGACCTGCATGAGAAGGTACCACGCATCAGAGCATGAGGGTGCAAGGAAGAAATTAAAAGCGGCAACGATTGTTTCTGAAAGCTGAAAGCAGTGCCGAGGCTCACCACTGACCGGCACATGGCCCAGATCCAAGACTTTTCTGGCAACGAGGATGGGATTCAGGAAAACGTTTAAGAGAAGGAAAAAGCAACCTGATACTCTGGAGACATTCTGTATTCCAGGGTGGAAAGCGGCAGACTCCGGATTCAGGTCTGTAGCTAATATGTTAACACAATTAGGACCCCTGAAAGGATGGGGGAACGGTTGTAACTGGTAACAGAAAGAACTGGAGGCCAGGTTTCTGCACTGTGCAAGTGCACTGAACCTTGTAGAAGTGTTAACTCATTGTGGTCTGGTTTGAATGCACTT
This sequence comes from Rhincodon typus, assembly GCF_021869965.1. Taxonomy (NCBI): domain Eukaryota; kingdom Metazoa; phylum Chordata; class Chondrichthyes; order Orectolobiformes; family Rhincodontidae; genus Rhincodon; species Rhincodon typus. The sequence goes on from NC_063370.1 coordinate 4,641,180, forward strand.
TTGCTTGTTGGCTGCTAAATGTCATCTTGTACAATTTGCGTGTTTTTGTTCCCTAGAGCTCGAGACCTGGGGATACTTTGAAGTTAGTTTGCATTTTGGGAATGTATGGTGATTTGAAAGTGTGTTGTGTGTTTGCATCAGTGTGGGACATGTATGGTTAATGTAATGTCTTTTTAAGAAACCATCAGTGGTTGTGTAAAGCAAAAATCTGCGAAATGTTGATTCATAAGTTCGGTTTGCAAAGCTTGGTACAAATTTACGTTTTGGAATTGGCTCCTTGATGTGTTTGGACTTGGGTAAATTTTAACTTCATAAATTACCATGTTTGGAATTTCATTTTCTGGCCAGAGTGAACTCCCAAATACTGTTTTAACACATGAGTAAATCTTTAATTCCAGATGATAAGATTGACTCATTGTTAATATCCAAGTAATAGGGGCATTGGAATGTTGAAAATGCAAATCTCTGTGGCGGGGAGTTTAGGAAAGACAAACTTAGCAAATGGGTGGGCTTTTCCTTCTTTCAAGGAGGAGGAGAGACAGATGACAGAATTACATGCAGCAGTTTGCACCCCACCCCATTTTTTGAATCCGAAGTAGATTAATAATGAACCCATTCCACTTCATGTGGAATGGATGGAGCTCATTTGTTTTTAAGAAAATGGAAAGCTGAACCCATTTACAGAATTTCAACGTCACAACACAGTAATGGATGAGGCACCCTCAACCCATCAAGCCACTCATCAATAACACATTTCAGTGTTGGGGAAGTACTGTGGAAATATTAAGTGTCAGGAATCTCGAAACCACTGACCCCAGGTAGACTTAAGCAAAAACTATATTAAAATTGACATGCTCTGGTATTCTGAAACATTTGAATGGAATAGTTACCTGAAAATTTAAAGGGATTCTGGGAAATGATAAAGTGCATGCACAAAGTCTCAGTGGTTTCAAAGCATAAAAATGGTTAGTGACTTTAAGGGAGTAAACAGAATATTGAATTTGGACAAATTTACATAGAGATATATCTAGAATGAGTTATCAAGTGACTTTTAAAAAAGTGGGTCACCTCACAGAAAGAACAAATATGTTGTGCCTGAATCAAACAGAAATGTTTGACTTCTGTTTTAAAACATTACAAAATTATGTTCCATAGACTACGAATCTCTACAGATCTCTGGAATTAGATATAGTGGTAACAGTTAAGTTACAAAATTGGAAGAGAACGAAGTAATTAGGGGCGGAGGCTGGTGGCAGAAGACAAAAACACTATTGAATAATGGGATTGAAATGGCACTTGATGTTAAAGTGCATTTTAGTGAAAAGGAAGTTTAGATGACAGCACCAGACTGATAGCTTTCTCTTGATGTTCGAATCCTTGTCTTTCTTTTTAAGCAAAATTGAATTGGTGTTCAAGCCACTATCCGACGCGTTGGGACCGTACTTAGAGAGAGAAGTAAAACCTCAGACCATTTGATAAATTAAGAATGTGTGACATGGTCTTGGGACACCAACGGAAGTGTGCAAAAGTGAATGTTACCTCAGAGGTAACAAACATGAGACAGTTTAAAAAAAACATGCACTAAAGACTCAATCTCAGACACATGTACACCTACTTGACAAAAGGATTAGTGTGGCTTGGAAGAGCACAAAACATAGTTTAAATGATAAGACACTGACACGAAATCCATACAGAAACCGACTTTAAAACAACGAAAGTAGTATTAGGGGAGGTGATGGCCTAGTGGTATTAATGCTGTACTGTTAATCCAGAGACCCAGATAACATTCTGTGGACCTGGGTTTGAATCCTGCTGTGGCAGATGGCGGAATTTGAATTCAATTAAAAATATCTGAAATTAAGAATTTAATGATGACCATGAATCCATTGTTGATTGTCAGGAAAAACCCATCTGGTTCACTAATGCCCTTTAGGGAAGGAAACTGCCTGGTCTGGCCTACATGTGACTCCAGACCAACAGCAATGTGGTTGACTCTGAACTGCCCTCTGGGCAATTAGGGATGGGGCAATAAATGCTGTCTGGTCAACGACACTCTCATCCTGTTAATGAATAAAGAAGCTCTTAAAAAAAATTAGTGAAAGGGATGTAAAATAAAATTACAATCAATCAAAATAAAAAGTGTGATTGGCTATTATGTCAAAATGTTACAGAAATGAAAGATTATGGATTCTGGGAGGAGTGATGGTGGACTGAGTGAAAGGGCCCATCAGATGATATACAGGTTCCCCCATCTCAAGCATCTGTATGACTAAACCAGTAAGGGAAATTATATTGTGTTAGGACTGTTGGTAAATGTGAAAAAGGCTGAGCTAAGACTCAGGGGCTATAGGAATATGCAGTAAGGGAAAATAAAAGATGGGCAGCGTTAAGTGGAGGGTAAAGCCTGATGAATGTTAGAGCAGTATTGTTGATACCATGTATATTGTAGCTCAAAGTGGGTACCTGCATTTGGAGGTAGTTACCACTCAATGATACAATCATTTATAAAATTGGCAAGGAGGGAAACATATTGAAGTGTCCTCAAGATGGATAAAGGAGAAGCGAGCTGGAGAAATTTTGAGTCCATGTATGATGTTATTTTATTGCTATTGGGTTAAGTGATGGGTGGTTGAGGAACTGGAGGAAAAAGAAACACAAATTAAGATTCCTGAATCTGGAATATACTGAACTTTACAGCAAATTATGTCAATAGATTAACTGCGAAAAAAAATGTAGACGATATTCTGGTCCCCTCAGTCAGGTTACATTATTGGAAATGAGAAAAAACCTGTACTGTTAAAGGGATAAGACCAGTCTGACAACTATCTAACTATTGCAGAAACTTTGTAGAAAATTACAATGAATTAGTTGGACGCCTGAAAGACTTTATGAAGGAGGGGCGGGGCTAGCTCAGAGAAAATGGAATGGGGATCTAAGCAAGAAATAGCCTTTGTCAAAAATCAGACAGACACTGGCCTCCACACCAGCACTAGGACTCCCTGACCTGAAAAAGCCCTTTCACCTCTTCTGCAGTGAAAGCAAGGGTAATCAGTCTGCAGTAGCGTTACAGAGACGAGCTCCGGCCTGTAGGATATAACTCAGGTCATAATGGGACAACATTCGTGTGTTCAAGCCATCCAATGTGCTACCTGGGCCCTAACGACATCATCCCCCCGACACAACTAGGGAAGGTGATATTACACTGCCCACATAGTATAGTCCAGCTATTGGATGCTGGCAAACTGAGAGGTGTCATGGGCAGTCGGTGAGCCAAATGGGAAGCCACACTGTTGCCAGGAGACAAGCACGTGAAAATGGTTAGAGATAATAGAGAGAACGCAGCAATGAATGTGAATCAGGAAGGGGAGACAGATGATTGTGTCCCTCTCATGGAGCAGGAAGAGGAGAGACAGGGTCGAGTTAAGGAGGAGTCATTAGAGGGGGCGAAATGTAAAGTACATGCTTGTAGATGGGGCGCGGCAGTAATATGATGATGAGACCCAGACTTGGAATTGGGGGGTGGGGTTTATTCGAAAGGGTAACTTTTGGCAGGGCAAGGGGTAGGAGGATGTCATTCCACTCAGGTAGCTGAACTAAAAGCACTACTGCCCTCCAGCTAGAGAAAGGACAAAGAGTTAACATCTACACAGACAGTAAAAATGCCTTTGGTGTATTCCACAACTACACGACGGCACGGGCAGGATGAGGTGATATTACCCCGAGTGGCAGTACAATTCAACATCAGACCCTAGGCACGTACCCAGTGGCAGCAGTAATTAAAATTAAAACGTACAGAAAGATCCAAACACCAGAATAGAAAGGAACTGACTAACAACCAACTAGTCTGGCATTTTCTTTTCCTTCCTCCCTCCCTCTTGCAGGTTCTGCGGGCCCTCAGCAGGAACGAGATCCTCGACCTCAGAATAGGAGCCGGAATAGATTAAGATGTGTGCATATATGTGGTGTGGTCGCGCAGCGGCTATAATTAAAGATACTACTACCATTAGCGTAAGCATGAAAATGCTAATCCTCTGTGGGTTCCACTCGATTTTGATCCCATCGGAGGCAGACAGGTATGTGGCACAGTTTGCTGGTTCCATCACCACCTGGACTGTACATCAGGGTGGGATATGTTTAAGGGTTGGTCTCCAAAGGCCACTGCAATCGTTAATTTGATAATACACCCTATTGTTGTATTCACATTGGCGATGGTTATTTTCATTGTAGTTTTAATCTTCTAGTGTAGGTTACATATTCTTATTATATGTTCTCGTGTGGCTGTCGTTGATTTACGTCTGCATTTGCAGTTGTAACATGCGCTGTCAAATATCATCGGGGTGGATTGTATAGGATGGGCTGAAAGGCTAAAACTGTTGATGATATTCAACAGCTGCATGACCTTGACTGAGTTCTGTGAAAATTCCTGTACATGCTGCAGATGACACAATCAAAACTTGTTTTGTGTAGTTGCAAGCAGCTTGTTTTCTGTATCTGCTTTTCTGTGCTGGCTGTTTGTTACACTGTTTAAGAGAGAGAGTTTCGTTTGGACTTCACTTTGGGCCAGGATCACAAACGGTGCCAGGAACAAAGCTAAGCCTCCAGACCAGCCATCGATCGAGGGGTCCCCAATGGGCAGGAGGGCGTGAGGCTCACTGTTTTCTTTTCCTGCCTTTTTCAGCTCTTTTTTATTACCTAATCCATGTTCATAGTTCAGTCTTTTATTTTCCCTTTCTTTTCATTTTTGTTTTATTATTACTCATTAAACGTTTATATTTAAGAAAATTGCTGTTGTCGAGTTTTACCAGGATGCTGCCTGGACTGGAGGGCGGGTCTTATGAGGAAAGGTTGAGGGAGCTAGGGCTTTTTTCATTGGAGCGAAGAAGGATGAGAGGTGACTTGATAGAGCTGTACAAGATGATGAGAGGCACAGATACAGGGGATAGTCAGAGACTTTATCCCAGGGCGGAAATGACTAATACGAGGGGGCATAATTTTAAGGTGATTGGAGGAAGGTATAGGGGAGATGTCAGAAGAAGGGTCCAGACCTGAAACATCAGCTTTCCTGCTCCTGTGATGCTGGCCTGCTGTGTTCATCCAGCTCTACACAGTGTTATCTCAGACTCCAGCATCGGCAGTTCCTACTATCTCTTACACAGAGTGTGGTGGGCGTGTGGAATGCGCTGCCGGTGGTGGTAGTGGAGTCAGATACATTAGAGACTTTTAAGCGACTCTTGGACAGGCACATGGATGATAGTAAAATGTAGGGTATGCAGGGTAGATGGATCTTAGTAGGATAATAGGTCGGCACAATATCGTGGGCCGAAGGGCCTGTACTGTGCTGTACGTTCTACGTTCTATGTTCTTCTCTTAACTACTATTGACCGAATCTGAAAAGAGCTGCTTGGATACACCCTGTGATCAGGATCAGTCAATCAACACTGAAGGGGAAAAAAAAAGTGACCTGGTTATGACCACATGCAGGAGCTTGCTGTGAGCAAATTGGTTGAAACTTTACAACAATTTCTATGACTTAGACCTTGGCTCTGCTAATGGAGCCACTAAAACATTTTAGTTGCCAGGCAGAAGGTATTGAAATGTCATATGTACCTCAATGTAGTTGTCCGTGAATTCTTTACCAAACTCTCGACTTGCTCCAAAGTCCAACAATGTCACCTGACAGGCAAGAAACAAAACATAATTCTCACCGGCAATGCTGTGGCAGCACCTTCCAAATCCACCACCTCTACCATCCACAGCCCCATTATAGAAAGGATATTGGTAAACTGGAGAGGGTTCAGAAATGATTAACCAGGATGTTGCCAGGAATGGAGGGCTTGAGATATAAAAAAAAGAGACTGGAAGGGCTGGGACTTTCTTCACTGGAGCGTAGGAGGTTGAGGGGTGGCCTTATTGAGGTTTATAAAATCATGAGGGGGATGGAGAAGGTGAATAGCCAAGGGTCTTTTCCCTAGGGTGGGGGGAGTTCAAAACTAGAGGGCATATTTTCAAGGTGAGAGGAGAAAGATTTTAAAAGGATAGGAGGGCAACATTTTTTTTTAAACACAGAGAGTGGTTAGTGTGTGGAATGAACTGCCAGAGGAAGTGATGGATGCAGGTACAGTTACGTTTAAAAGAAATTTGGATAAGTACATGAAAAGGAAAGCTGTGGAGGGGTATGGGCCAAATGAAGGCAGGTGGGACTAGTTTAGTTTGGGAACAAGATCAGCGTGGCTTGGCTAGACCAAACGGTCTGTTTCCATGCTGTTTGACTTTTTGACTCTAAGTACACAGGCAGCAGATGTATATGAACGCCACCCCCTGCAAGATCCCCTCCAAGCCATGCACCATCCTGACCTGGAAATATCTCGGTGTTCCTGTAGCGTCGCTGCGTCATTATCCTGGAATTCCCTCCCTAACAGCATTGCCTGTCCCCACACCACACAGACAGCAGAGACTCAAGACAACTCCCTGCCAATGCTCTTCCTAAGACACAGAACCACTTGGAGGATCAGTACAGACCGAACAGGATGGCGATTGCACCAGTTCAAGAATGAGAAGCACTAAACTACTCAGCCCTTGAAGTGTGCTCTGCCATTCAGTGCAGGCGCAGACGATTTTTTTGAATTTCCAAATTCCACATTCCCCAAAGTCTGCGATTCCCCTGTCTGACTAAAATCTATCTACTGCTACCTTAAATATATTGACTGACCCTGCCAGCCCTGCCTCCACTGCTGTGTGAGGGGTTCCAAAGTTTGGCCAACTCTGGAGAGAAAAAAAAATTCCCCTTATTTCTGTCTTAAACGGGTGACCCCCTAATATGAAACTACTGCCCTCGATGTGGACTGAAAAGGGAGAAAAAATGTATCAAAATGTTGGGGGGGTTGCATGAGGGCGGGGAAGGGGCGTGAGGGAGGACGGGGAAGGGGCGTGAGGGAGGACGGGG
>NC_063370.1:4648132-4651589 GCF_021869965.1 Rhincodon typus
GAAGGGGCGTGAGGGAGGACGGGGAAGGGGCGTGAGGGAGGACGGGGTGCGAAATGATGGAGGATGGGGGGGGTGGTGGTGACAGAGGACGGGGGGACCCCGAGGTAAGGAGGGGTGGAAGATTGGAGGAAGGGATGGAGGAATATGGGGAAAGAGGGGGGAAGGGGTGGGCGGGTGGCGTGAGGGTTGTTGGGGGGGGGGGGGGAAAGGGGGTGCGGGGGGGGGTTGGGGGGGGCTCGGGGGGGGGGAGGGTGACCGAGGGAGAGGAGGGTATGGGGAGATTGGAGGTAAACATTGCTCACCTTCTGTTTCTCCTCATCGAAGAAGAAATTGGACCAGTTCGGATCAGTCTGCATGAACCTGAACTCAAACACTTCACGGAGGCACAGTTCCAGGATGTTCGAACAGATCTAGAAAAGCATCAGAAAACTTTCACAAAATTAAGGATTGGCAAATCAAAAAAATATAGACTGTAGTCCTGCTCTGGAACAGCTGGCCTGAACTATGCTTTAGAACAAGAGGAGTATTACTCTGTATAAAACACGACGTATTATCCAGTTTGGGTGAAGCTGTCTCTCTTCCGGTGGCTACAGCCTCCAGGAATTTTACGTGTTGTGCAGTAAAGCAATTCGCAAGTTGTACACTCCTGGTCTGTACTGGATTCAGATTGGCAGTGGACACCGCTAAAAGTAGTTAGTCATTTGTGCTGGTGTTACTGCTTTAAACTGCCAAAGGGCAATGTGGAGGGCAGGGTGGGGGGGTAGGAGGGAGACAGCAAGTGAGAGAGAGAGAGAGAGAGAGCGAGCAAGTGAGCGAGAGCAAGTGAGAAAGACAGCGCGAGGGTGGGGGAGGGGGGAGAGAGAGGGCAGGGGGGGGAGGGGAGAGGGGGAGGGGGGAAGAGAGAGAGAGAGAGAGAGGGAGACAGACAGAGAGGGGGAGAGAGACAGAGAGGGAGAGACGAAGTTCCCAAGGGGTTTTGAGGCGTGGGGAAGACAGCAAGCTTGAGGAGATGGAGAGCCAGACAGGGAGGGAACAGGAGACAGCGAGCTACACAGCCAGAGGGGTCAGGGCACAGATAGTCTACGAACAGTCCACGTGCAAACCTTATTTCGAGTATTCTGGTCTAGATCCTCACACTTATCCAGGGGCACGCCCGTCACTAACTCGGCTGTGAGAATTCGTTTTGTCGTGAGCTCATCAATTACTTCCGGAACACAGAAGAAAGGATCGTCCTTCAGAAGCTCCCTGTTGGGGCCAGAGGGCAGGCTGCAGATTAGATTCAAGTACAAGAGCTCTCACGTTGCTGTACTGTACAGGACATGGACAGGCCAAGTGGCCCCAGGTAATCACTCTGTACGACTGTGACTAGCAGCACTGTGATCACCTTCACCCAGCCCCATCTGGAGCTTCAGCAGCTTAGCCTAGCGTCAGGAGAAAGTCTGCAACATGAACAGCAAAAGTACACATCTGACCTAAGTCATAAAATCATGGAATCCTTACAGTGGGAAAGGGGCTATTCGGTCTATAAAGTCTGCACCGACCTTCCATGGAGCATCCCATCCAGACCTAGCCCCGCCACCCCCTGTAATCCTGAATTTACTACAGCCAATCCACCCTAACCTGCACATCTTTGGACTGTGGGATGAAACCAGAGCATCCGGAGGAAACCCATGCAGACATGGGGCGAATGCACAAACTCCACACAGTTGACCAAGGCACGAAAAGAACCTGGATCCTTGGCACTGTGAGACAGCGGCGCTAACCACTGAGCTGCCCCAAATAGAGGCACCTAACGTGGGGCCTTACCACCGAGGTGTCAGTGACAGGTTGTGCGGAACTGTCTCTAATCTGGGCTAGCCCTCTACCCTGTTTCACACAAAAACATTTCGATGGGGTTTCAGCCATGGCTCAGGGAGCCATACTGTCAACTCAGAGTCAGACAGTTGGAGGTTCCAGTCCCACTACAGAGATCGGGGCACAAACTCCAGCATGCCCCTCCCAGTACAGTACCAAGTGAGGGAGTGCTGCACTGCCATAGGCATCGCCTACCCGCTTCACGTGGGTACATAAGATCCCACTGCAGGAATGTAACAAGAGCTAGGTTGACTCCCACACTGTTCTGGCTGATATTTAACCCACTGCCATCATCACATAAACAACGTGGCTACAAACGCAGCTCAGAGGCAAGGACTCCTGCAATGAGCAACTCACATCCTGTCTCCCCAGTGCCTGTCCACACCTATGAGGCCCCAATTAGGAGTGTTACGGATTTATCTCCAGTATTTGTTGTCCATCCTCAACTGCAACTGGCTCGCTTAACCATTTCAAAGAGTCAACAACATCACGGTTCGTCTGGATTCACACGTGGATCAGACCAGGTTAGGGATGACAGATTTCCTTCCCGAAACACATTACTGAACCAAATGGGTTCTTTACAACAGTCAAAGGCAGTTTCATGCTCATCATCGTTGGGGACTAGCTTTGAATTCCTGATTCACAAATTGAATTTAGATCCTTCCAGATACTACACTGGGATTTCAACCCAGTGTCCTGACAATATTAACCTGAGTCTCTAGATCAGGGCGGCTTGGTGGCTCAGTGGTTAGCACTGCTGCCTCACGGCGCCAGGGACCCGGGTTCGATTCCACCCTCAGGCGACTGTCTGTGTGGATTTTGCACGTTCTCCCCGTGTCTGCGTGGGTTCCCTCCGGGTGCTCCGGTTTCCTCCCACAGTCCAAAGATGTGCAGGTTAGGGTGGATTAGCCATGGGAAATTACCCGTAGTATTCAGGGGTGGGTTATAGGAGGATGGGTCTGGGTGGGATGCTCCAAGGGTTGGTGTGGACTTGTTAGGCCGAAGGGCCTGTTTCCACACTGTAGGTAGCCCAGTCCCTCTATGTCAGTATCTTCTGGCAAGTCCAGACTGATAAGTCAGCAAGTGAAAGGGCGATGTATGAATATGACTTCGTGCAAGACAGAATGTGGACAGCAGAGTTTTTGAAGGAAGAAAAGTGTTGCTCTGTAAGTATTTCCCACACAATGGCCTGGGAGATAAATCAGAACTGCAAAGTGAAGTCCAATTCGTGAGGAAACAGTACCACCAAATGGTGAATGACTGAAATACAGCCGCTGGATCTCATCCTTTAAAAGATGCTGCCAGACCTGCTGAATTCCTCTAGCAATTCCTGCTTTTGTTCGTTTCAGACTCAAACAACTCTATGACCACCTGGTCTTACTGCAACTGTACAAGGTGCTAATGAGACCGCACCTGGAATAGTGTGCGCAGTTTTGATCCCTTTATTTAAAGAAAGATATCACTTCATTGGAGGCACTTCAAAGCAGGTTCACAAGGATAATGAGATAACAAGGTGTACAGCTGGATGAACACAGCAGGCCAAGCAGCATCAGAGGAGCAGGAAGGCTGACGTTTCGGGCCTAGACCCTTCTTCAGACCTTTC
>NC_063370.1:4681589-4704850 GCF_021869965.1 Rhincodon typus
TACACTGTACACAGTGCTGTCCCTCTGTAGTTACACTGTACACAGTGCTGTTCCTCTAGATGCACTGTACACTGTGCTGTCCCTCTGTAGTCACACTGTACACCATGTGGGGTGGAGGGTGTGAATGAGGAAGTGACTGTTACCCTCCCTGTTCTTTGAAATAACGACTGTGGAATATTTTATGACCACCAGAGCAGGAAGATGCTTTAAAATCCCAAACAAGGGTCAGCATCTCTGGTAGCAGGGCACCCCCTGAGTCCCACCCCACCAAGGGGCCTTTCTGCTGTTCCTTTAAAGATCTCGGGGCCTGAGATATTTTTAAACTCTGTGCATTAAGGATTACAGCGTGTCCCATATTTGTTGAAATCAGCGTGACATCACTGGATTACTGCGCTAATGTATTTCTAATGTCACTGGAGACGGATTAAGAGGAGGTCAGAAAATAAATTTGTTTTTTTTAACTAAAAAAAAGACAACGGACTGTAACCGTTGTTGAGGGGGCAAAAGCATTTATCCCCTTCCTCACAAACACCCACCGCCCCACCCCAACTCACACCCATTGCTCTCTCAAATCCCCACAATCTCGCTCGCACATTGAAATAACTGCACAGAGGCTGGTATCCTGTCAACATGATATCTTTCATTTATTTGTGGACAGTACATTGCCTGTGGACAATCAACTCAGAATCAGTCCCCAGAACTGAACGGATTCTCATCTCCTGGTTATATTGGTCAGCCAGGCCTTTCCTGACTAGCCCGGGTTAACAACCCCAATCAATAACCTCATTGTCAATGTGATCAACCTGGTTCCAATCACTGCACACATCCTTTCCCCCAACCACATCTGATGTACAAGTATCAAAGCTGGGCTGTGCAACAACACCGAGGTGCATTTATGTAGCACCTTTAACCCTGCTGGGGTGCTGACGCAAGAGCCTCATCACACTCAATCAGCCCAAAGGGGTCAGCTTGGGACGAGGCGAGGGCAAGAGGACAAAGACGAGGCCACCTCTCCCTGGGGCAGCGCTGCATTGCCGTAGCGGCCGTATTTCGAGGCAGCTCCGAGGCCCTAGCGTCAGGTGGACGCGGATGGCCGCGCAGGGAGGGTGCTCGGCCTGACGCCGACGTGAGCAAAAGCCCCGCGGGGGCGACCTGGTCGGTCTATCCCGCCGCCGGGATCTTGCTGTGCATGAGCGGCCCCGCGGCAGCGCCCCCACGAAAGAAAGCACGTCATTGGTGGGGCAAGCGCTCGCGGGACGCCTGGATGTTGCGAGCGGCGCTATCGAAATGCAGAGCTGTTCCTTCCCAGGCGGGCGGGATGAGTATAGAAAGCTTTTCCTACCCCAAGGGTCGGGAAACCCCTCTAGAAATCAAAGTGGGGAGGCCACTTCAGTGATGGGCAGGATGGCGGCTCAGTCACCCAGGGGATAGGTTCATGTTCACCTTTGAGATCATATTCTTCAGCCTCACACCCGCTGAGAGACACTTACCCTGAAGGGAAAATCAGCTTTTGGATTAGCAGTGCTGTCTGAGTGATCCTAAAGATCGCAGAGGATCAACTTATGATTGAATGAATGGATCCACAGCCGGTGGCAAAGCTTATGTCTAGGTGCCAGTCCTTTCCTCGATGGTTGGTCTATTTACACAACACAGCATCGCAAAGTCAATCCAGAGTCCCAGCAATCTATATGTGCTCAGGATGTGCTTCAATATCATGTTCAGCAATTGGTGCTGTTGTGATTGGAACCAGGTGGACCTCCTAGACTATGAGATCCCTGATTGGGGCTGCCAGTCAGGGCACTCTGGCTGACAGATATACGCAGGACAGATATACGCAGGACAGATATACACAGGAGATTCAGGAGGTCAAGAGACCGGCTCTGAGCTGGCTGGTCTGAGTCGTGTATATGTGTGTGTGGTGTGTGTGTGTGTATGTGAACGCATGTGTGTGTATATCTGTGTATGTATGTGTGTGTGTGTGTGTGTGTGTGTCCTTTGTGTGTCTGTGTGTATATGTTCCTGTGTGTATGCATGTGTGTGTCTGTGTGTGCTCATGTGTGTGTTTGTGTGTTTTTTGTGTGTGTGTTTGTGTGTGTGTGTGTGTGAGAAAGAAAGAGTGTGTATGTGTGTGTGTGTGAGAGAGTGCGTGTGCATGTGAGAGAGAGTGTGTGTGTATGTGTGAGAGAGTGCGTATGCGTGTGTGTGTGTGTGAGAGAGTGCGTGTGTGTGTGTGTGAGAGAGTGCGTGTGCGTGTTTGCATGTGTGTGTGTGAATGTGTGTCTGTTTGTGTATGCATGTGTGTGTGTGTGAATGTGTGTGTGTGAATGTATGTCTGTGTGTGTATGCATGTGTGTGTGTGTGTGAGTGTGTGTATGTGTGTGTGTGCGCGCGTGTGTGTGTGAGAGAGTGCGTGTGTGTGTGTGTGTGTCTCTGTGTGTGTGTGCGTGTGTGTCTCTGTGTGTGTTCGCTGATAACCCTTTATGATTCTTCCTTTGGATGACAATTAGTCCCAATGGGCCCAGCTCCTACAGCAACTTGCTGCTGGGGTAACAGGTGCAGATCATAGACATTGGGCACCCAAGGGCTGTTTGACTGTGTGGGGCATCAAGTCTCACTCACATAAGGAAAGGTTGGACAGGCCAAGGTTATATCTGCTGGGGTTCAGCACAGTAAAAGGGGACATGACTGAAACAAATAAAATGCTGATTGGTCTTGACAGGGGTGGGGTGGGGTATGGAGAGGGTGTTTCCACTTGTGGAAGAATCTAGAAAGGCGGGGGATGCTGTTTAAGACTCGTGGGTCCTCCAAGTCACTGAATATTTTTAAGGAAGAAGTGGGTGAAGCAAAGTGGGTGAAAGGTTATCGATGGCAAGGTGGGAATGTTCAGGTGAGTTTACATTCAGATCAGCCATGATCGTTTCGAATGGCAAGAGCAGGCTCAAGGGGCTGAATGGTCTCCTCTTGCTGTTTGTTGGCATCCAAGTCCCAATCCTGTCTCTAGCTGACATCCAGGAACCATCTTGGTATAGCACCCAGGAATGGGAATGCCAGGTGGTTGTCCCTCAATGCCTCTGCACACTCCCACCTCCGCTACCCACCCCCCAACCGCCCCCAGCCCCACATCTCCTCTTCCCCACGCACACCTCAAGCAGAGGGGCACTGAGGTCAATTTCAGCAACTTTGCTATTCAGGAAATTGACGCTGCTGCCTTCGAACTGTTTCGTGTGCGAGCACCTACCAAGTTGGAACACAAAAGTATTCCTGAAAGTTCCGCATGTTAGGCTGGTTAGTAAGGTTAGATCACCTAGGATCCATGGGGAGCTAGCCAATCAGATACAAAATTGGTTTGAAGGTAGGAGACAGATGGTGGATGTGGAGGGTTTTTCAGACTGGAGGCCTGTGACCAGTGGTGTGCCACAAGGATCGGTGCTAGGTCCACTGTCGTTTGTCATTTATTTAAACGATTTTGATGTGAATATAGGAGGTATGGTTAGTAAATTTGCAGATGACACCAAATTGGTGGTGTCGTGGACAGTGAGGAAGATTCTCTCTCTCAGAGTACAACTGGACCTTGATCAGATGGGCTGAGGAGTGACGGATGGAGTTTAATTTAGATAAATGTGAGGTATTGCATTTTGGAAAGGCAAATCAGGGCAGGACTTATACAGTTAATGGTAGGGCCCTGGGGAGTGTTGTCAAACAAAGAGACCTTGGAGTGCAGGTTCCTTGAAGGTGGAGTTGCAGGTAGACAGTGTGGTGAAGAAGGCGTTTGGTATGCTTACCTTCACTGATCAGAACATTGAGTTTAGGAATTGAAATGTCACGTTATAACTGTACAGGACATTGGTAAGGCCATTTTAGAATACTGCTTACAATGCTGGTTGCCCATCTATAGGAAGGATGTTGTTAAACTTGAGGAATTGAAGAAAAGATTTACAAGGATGTTGCTGGGTTGGAGGGTTTGAGCTATAGGGAGAGACTGAATAGGCTGGGGCTATTTTCCCTGGAGTGTCGGAAGATGAGGGGTGACCTTATAGAGGTTTATAAAACCATGAGGGGCATGGATAGGTTCAATAGCCAACGTGTTTTCCCCAGGGTAGGAGTGTCCAAAACTAGCGTATGGAATGAACTGCCAGAGGAAGTGTATACGGGTACAATTATAATGTTTAAAAGACATTTGGATAAGTACATGAATTGGAAAGGTTTGTATGGATATAGGCCAGGAGCAGGCAGGTGGGACTTTTTTTCTGTGCTGATGACTCTATGACTCCAGAGGAGAGGGCATAGGTTTAAGGTGAGAGGGGAAAGATTAAAAAAGGACCCGAGGAGTAACTTTTTCACACAGAGGGTGGCGCATGTATGGAATGAGCTGCCAGAGGAAGTGGTGAAGGCTGGTACAATTACAACCTTTAAAAGGCATCTGGATGGGTACATGAATAGAAAGGGTTTAGAGGGATACGGGCCAAATGCTGGCAAATGGGACTAGATTAATTTAGGATATCTGGTTGGCATGGACAAGTTGGACCAAAGGGTCTGCTTCCATGCTGTATGACTCTATCAGAAGTCACACAACACCAGCTTATAATGACTTAACCTGACAAGGGAGCAGCGCTTCAAAAGTTTGTGATTTCAAATAAACCTGTTGGACTATAACCTGGTGTTGTGTGATTTCTGACTTTGTCCATCCCCCTGTCCAACTCTGGTATTTCTACAGTATGACGCTATGATACTGTGACTCCATAAGGCAAGGCAACCAGGGAAAGCCTGAGGATCGGCAGATGCGATGTTGAGTCAGATCTGGTGGGTGTCTCAGGGTTGTAGAAACCCGAGGTAACAGGGAGTTAGGGCTTGGTTAGGGAGGGTGGGGGTGAGGTCTCAACATGTCCCAGTCACCATCCCTCCCCTCACTGATCCATTTCTCATCATTCTGCTCGTTGGAAACCAAATTGCGCACAGCAAGCTCCCAAAGATCATCCTTTTGGTGAAAGCAAACTAGTGCAGACACTGGAAATCTGAAACAAACATAGAGAGTGCTGGAGAAACTCAGCAGGTCTGGCAGCATCAGTGGAGAGAGAAATGGAGTGAACATTTTGAATCTGGTATGGCTCTTCTTCAGAACTGTATTGTGAGTGTACTGTGTTCTGGGTTCCAAACCCTCATACCGAACCTGAAATGTTCACTCTGTTTCTCTCTCCACTGATGCTGCCAGACCTGCTGAGTTTCTCCAGCACTCTCTGTGTTTGTTTCAGATTTCCAGCATCCACACTAGCTTGCCTTCAATTTCTGTGTTTGTCTCCTACTTGATGATCATAGTTGACGGACAAGTGTCTATCCATTAGTGAACTCCCCTCCTGATCTTCTCCAATGTCCTAGGGGCATCTGATATCCTCCAGAGAGGGCAAGGAAGGGTCTTACTTTAAGGTGGAATCCGAATGATAGCCCCTCTGATAACGGCAACTGTGCCACCCATCAAAAATCTGACTGGGTCAAGTAAGGAGGTGGTGGGATAGGTGACTGAGAGATTGCTGAAAGTGGGAGGAGAAGAAAGACGGAGGAAATTACAGAGCTGAAGGCACAGCTACCAATGGCAGATGCTTGAGAGACTGTAGTTGGAGGGGTTTTGAGGTCTTGAAAGGTTCGCAGGTTTGGAGGAGATTGCAGAGGGTTGGGGCATGGAGAGATGAAAATGTTAAAGCTGAGCAGTTGCTTGTCGAGGAGCCAGTGAAACTGGGAGGGGGCAGGTTAATAGAGTAACAGCACTTGATGCATTGTTAGAACAGAGGGTGGCACAGATTCAGACAGTAGGGGATTTGCAGAGGCAACAGGCCATGGTTAATAGGATGAGTGTCCAGGGAACCGCAGCACAGATGAGGTCTTCTGCAGCCGATGAGCTGAGGCATGGAAAGGTGAGCTCAGCGATGGTGCAGATATCTGTCAACAGTGCACCACTCTGTTGGGAGGCACCGGTTCTGAATTCCACACAGCGGGACCCAGACCCCTAAACGTTTCACTAAGAGACAGAAATGTTCCCATTTAGTCACGGCTGGGGATTTTTTCAGAGAAGGAGTCGATGTGTAACTGTGGGAGACCAGAGGAGGAGACTATACACAGAGCTTCCAACAATTGACATCCCTCACCTCAATAAAACAGACTCTCCACATAGCACTCAGTAATTAACCTTTATTTTCCAATAAAATTTCTCCAATCTTACTTTAATGATAAGTAGTTAAGGAAGTCATCACATCGATTCTGAGAATTGTGTTGCCAAGACTAAACAAATAAATACATTATTGAAAAATATCTGTGCAATGCTTATTTTGTTCTGCTTTGACATGTTCACTAAACCTTACTTCTAAAAAACAGGGACTTTTTCTGTTTTATCGTAAAACTAAATACAAATCATTAAAAACCAACAAAGATGATTTATATTAATCCCCAACATACAAGCTTTTTTTTAAAACAAGATGAGATTGTCTATTAATTTATTTTAAATTATTGCTGTTCTATTTATTAATATCTTACTTCTTATTACAATTGTATAGGTAAGCTCTTTACTGGTGGTGAGACTGGCTTGCAGAGGTAGCGTGGAAGGGTTGGTCTGTAGGACTTATTAACATGCAGAGGGTATTGCCCAGGGTGAGTGGTCTAACATCACTTGTTTGTCCATTGTGTTGCCAGGGAGGCGTCTGCAGCATGGCATTTTCATCCTGGGATCCACCAGCCAAAAGTGGGGCAGAACTCAAGATGCGACTTGATGCCAACTTCTGTGGCTCAGTGCCCACCGCATGGTGGTCACTAACCTGTTTGATAACACTCGCTGTGAATTCGATCCCCACAAATAGCGATAAGTGATTGGACACAAAGGTATCAAGCAGTGGGGAGCCCAGAGAAATTAAAACCGCTTGGAGGAGGCAGAAGGTGGAAAGGAATCTGTCCCCGTGCAAATATTTGGCCATTTCTGGCTGTGTGACAGATCAGTGAGAAATCTCCCGTAGCAAACCCACGCTGAAACGAAGTGCAATCAGAGACAATTTCCAACGGATTGTCACTAGAGTCTTTTAGCCCAGATCTTCCCCAGTCTCTCCAAAGGCAACAACTCCCCTTGGACTACACTGTGAGTTCTAACTTCACCCAGTGTCAGGAGAGAGGGTAATGTTTCTTCCTCAGGGATAGTGTTTCATGGTCCATTGATGGTCACTCACTGACTGCTGCCATTCTCCAAGTCTGGACCTCCATGGCAAGATGTACAGGGTTGGCTTCCCTTGGCACGTGGGTGATCCCGGGAAGGATAAATCTCCAGTTTCGGTCAAGAGGACATGGATGTAAGACGGAGATCGACAAATCTAACAAAGAAAGATTCCAGGCACTGGTGGCCAAGCGGCCAGCATGGACAATATTCCAAGAGAATGGTTTTGGAGAGTTGCTCCTATTTTTCATTCTCATACACAATAGTAACTTGTACTGTACGTCCATCCTCACCCACAACTCAAGCTGCAGGGCAACAGGTGCCAACTGCCCTAAAGTAGACTTCACACAAGCTCAGGTCTGAATCTTATGCTTACCCTCCACTTGCTCGCCCTGGCAGGGGAGTGGGCACCTGAACCATTTCTCCCTCCTGCAGCCTAGAGGTCAAGGATAGCATCTACAATCAGTGGCACACTGCAGGCAAGGGATTCCTGCTGAAGATGGTGCTCCTCGGGAGATATCCTCACCCACTGGTGGAACATGTGGTTGCTTAATCATTGAGCGCCCCTCGACAGCAAAGCTCTCAGTGCCGACTTTCAATGTCAATCAGCCTCTTAAAGCATCCGAAAGACAATTCCAGAATCACTGAAAAATATATACACTGCTTCTGGGCTTGATACACGTCTTGAGGGACTTCCATTGGCTGTAAGCCGTTACAATTGAGGTCATATGGCCCAGTAGTTAACAAAGGCCCATTGCGGTGAGCTGGGTGCTGTGCAAAGCCAAGGCAAGGGTCTATCTTAGGGTCTGTCCTTTCGGCTGAAGGAACTGGGTTCCAGCCAGAGGTGGGAGCTCTCAATACTAACTCCGTCCAACCCCACCTCCTCACACCACCATCCTGAGCTATAGCCCTGATGGCCAGTGCAGTGAATCTGGTGAACAGAACCAGGGCAGCTCCATGATCAATGCGCAATGCAGTTGGTGATGGATGGCACTCCAAACTGTTACTAAGTGGTGAAGAAACTGGGTCTTGGCTTTTCAAAGATGGCAAGATGCTGCAGTAGGTTCCTTGGCAGCATCTTGTAAACCAGTGATCCCCAACATCTAGAAGGGTAAGGGCACCACATCCATAAACATCCACTCCCTCCGCTACCGACGCTCAGTAGCAGCAATGTCTACTGTCTACAAGATGCACTGCAGTGATTCACCAAAGATCCTCAGACAGCACCTTCCAAACCCACAACCACTTCCATCTAGAAGGACAAGGGCAGCAGATACATGGGAACACCACCACCTTCAAGTTTCCTTCCAAGCCATTCACCATCCTGAGTTGGAAATATATCGCCGTTCCTTCACTGTCACTGGGTCAAAATCCTGGAATTCCCTCCCTAAGGGCATCGTGGGTCAATCCCCAGCACATGGACTGCAGTGGTTCAAGAAGGCAGCTCACCCCCACCTTCTCAAGGGGCAATAAATCCTGGCCTTCCCCACAACCCTCACATTTCCAGAATTAATTTAGAAGTGATGGGGTGTGTTTTTCATCTCAGTGCTTCCTGATTTCGATCAGATCATTCAACGTAGCTTTCCAGCCAGACTGAAGGCCGCTTTGTTCTGCCTGAGTGCTGTTTGGTTTATTCTGTCGATATTGAGGTAACGTCTGTCACACAAACTGGGTGGTTAGAAAGTCCCAGCTCAGAAATGGCCAAGCAATTGACAGTGAAGTGTAATCCAGTACCACACACACACACACACGCACACAATTAGACACTCACACACACATGCATACGCACACACTCAGACACATACACTTAGACACACACACTTAGACACACACTCAGACACATACAATTAGACACACACACTTAGACACACACTCAGACACATACACTTAGACACACTCACACATGCACACACACACTCAGACACACACACACACACACGTGCATACATGCACACACTTAGACATGCACATACATACACGTGCACACTTAGACACACACACACATGCATACACACACACTCAGACACACACACATAAACACACACACGTAGACACACACACACACTCAGACACACACACATAAACATACACTCAGACAGACAGACACACACTCAGACAGACACACACTCAGACACGCGCACTCATACACACACATGCACTCTGAGCCATGGACAAAGAGGTAGATTTGCAATCAGAGAACAAACCCTCCTTCTCCATGGTGTGTCACCCCATTATAACCCGTCCACTGGTTAATTAGAGCTAATGTTTTCAGATACGGTGACTGAAGGTGGTTCCAGGTACAATACAGATTCACAGTCGTCCTTCCACAAACTGGAGACAGTGAGGACCCTCTGGCTGTGTCCTACAGAGACAGGCGGAATACAGTCATTCCATTCTGTCAATTCCCTGAAAAAAAACAAACAGCTAATCCACGTGAACCGGGTTTGTGAATCTGCCCAGGCGTTTCCTCATTTAAATTCCCAAAAGGAAAAAGTTTAAAGAGGAAATCGCAAAGACAGAGAGAGAGAGAGAGAGGTGGGATTGGGGGAAATGTGATCAGATGTGTCCAGTGTCTCTGAGGTTGGATCATCTCATTACAGAGAATCCCAGAACCCTCTCCCTTACACAACAGCCGGTAATATTTCTGAGGGTGGGTATTGAAGGGTTAAGGGATGTCCTGTATTGGCTGATTAGATGTTTACATGCACATCTTCCCAACAATAACAGGAAAGAAATGCAAGAGAAAAAGAAAATGCACTCACACTGCACTTTCCGTCCCCAGCTCGTTAATTCCCCAGAATTCACAACTAAGAGAGTTTATCTGAAAGTGGGAGAGGGGGAGAAATCCCACTGAAGGGGAAGGTTTCTCTCCTTATTGAAGGTTTTGCAAAGTTGCTCCATTTGGTTGAATTTACTTGTCCCTCCCTCCATTTGGCTTTTAACGTAAAAAATCCTTCCTTCTGCCTCCCAGCCGAGTTATTGATGGTAAAACAAGTCACAGTAACCCACCCCCCAACCTTGACAAAGTGATTGGTTTTTTTTGCATTTATTGAGGCCTGGTGGCTTCCCCCCAACTAGCCCACCACCCCCCTCTCATCTCGAAACTGGCTTTGGGTCAGCCCCAAGCTTTCGTGGCATCTCGACCACCTCGGGCTTACAAGACCTGGAACTTCCAGGAGGTTTGGTCCTTGTAATCCAAGCAGTCGCTGGCGCCAAAGTTCAGCTTCCAGGAGGAGCTCTGGTCCTTGTAGTCCAGGCACTCGACGGTGTTGAAAGCCAGGCTGGCCGAGCCGTAGCCTTGGGCGGACAGGGAGGCCGGAGACTGGCTCAGGTGACCTCCCATGGTCGGGGTACTCAGAGGGCTCAGCGCAGCCCCTGGGGCGGGCAGCTGCGGGTGCATGGGGGACAGGTACGGTCCGCAGTCCAGGCCGCTGAAGTAGGGAGAGGAACCAGCGTAACTCTGATTGTACCCCTGGGCTTGGCTGTAGGTCATGGGATAGGCGGCAGACCGCTGCATGCACGAGGCGGCGGACGAGGAGAGCGGATCCGGGATCGGAGAGATGGAGGCTGGGCTCCAGATGGACACGTTGGCGTTGGTGATGGAGCTGGTGGTGCCAGCTGTGCCTGCCGGTGTCGGGCTGTAATGGCCGCTGGCATTGGTCTCTGAGCTGGTGTCCCGTGTCGGAGAGGTCTTCTTTTTGGCCGGCCGTGTCTTAGCTTGGCCACTGTTCTGCTGTTGCTGTTGGCGGCACTTTGCGCGACGGTTCTTAAACCAAACCTTGTGAATGACAACAAGAGCCAGGAGTTAATACAGTCAACGCATGGAGGCTACTGGAGCAGGTCAGTGCGTAGGAATCCTGCAGTGAGTAGCTCACCTCCTGACCCCCCCCAAAGCCTGTCCCACCATCTACAAGGCACACGTCTGGAATGGAATACTCCCCACTTGCCCCTGGATGGGGGCAGCTCCAATAACACTCAGGAAGCTCGACACCATCCAGGACAAAGCAGCCCCCGCTTGATTGGCACCACATCCACAAACATCCCACTCCCTCCCACCACCGACGCTCAGTGTGTACTATCTACAAGATGCACTGCAGATATTCACCTCAGTCAGCACCTTCCATGACGACTTCCATCTAGAAGGACAAGGGGCAGCAGATACATGGGAACACCACCCCTCCGAGCCCCTCACCGTCCTGACTTGGAAATATATCACCGTTCCTTCACTGTCACCGGGTCAAAATCCCAGAATTCCCTCCCTAAGGGCATTGTGGGTCAACCCATGGCATTGTGGGTCAACCTAAGCACATGGACTGCAGCGGTTCAAGAAGGCAGCTCACCCCCACCTTCTCAAGGGGGCAACTAGGGACGGGCAAGAAATGTTGGGCCCGGCCAGCGACACCCATGTCCCATGAGTGAATAAAAAACAATGTAGGAGGAGGCCATTCAGCCCCTCAAAAATGCTTCATAATTCAATATGGATCACAGCATAAAGTGATTCTTTAATCCATCTGCCAGCCTTGGATCCCACACACAACACAGTATCCATCATACAATGGGTGGGTGTTTAGATAGGATGGTCAGAGGGTGGTCTCAATAACACCATGGTCATGTGTTCAATCCTCATGCTAGCTTCACAACCAAGATTTCCATCACTCAATGGTTCTTGGGTGGTGCTGTGGTAGTATCCCTGCCTCTGAACTAGGTGTGGCCTGGGTTCAAGTCCCACTTGCTATAGAGATGCGCATCAACATTTTTGAACTGGAAAATATCTGTATATATTGGAAGTTACAATTCACCCTGAGCCATTGCAGGAGGTGGTCTAGTTTCACATTGCAGTTTGTGGGAGCTTGCTGGGCATAAATTGGCTGGTGTTTCCACAACACAACTTGTTCTGTACTTCAGAGAAAAAAAACCCCATTGGCTACAAAGTGCTGAGGTGATGAAGAGCACAAGGGAGATAGAGAGCTTGATGCAAGCACGCGCGCACACGCACACATGCACACACATGTACACACACACACGCACGCTTACACACGCACAACCCTCCCCCACCCGCACCCCCATTCCACTGAGGCATTCAATACCAATTCAGAACTGGTAATCACAGACAATTATTAGATGGTTATTTAATTTGGAACAATGTCCAAGGGTCTGGAGGAAAACAGCAGGAGAATGCCGCCAGGGGATGGCATTTAATTGGTGCTAACCCGATGGGCTGAATGGCCTCATTTTGTGGCATTACACTTCTGTGATTCTGCAAAAATAAACTTCTATTGTAAAGCCACAAAGGTGAGTTAAAAGTGGAACATCCAATCATTTAAAGAGGCCATGTGAACATCCTCCCAACTCCCTGAAGCATCAATGGAGGATGACCAAGATGTCTCCCTTTGTTGGGCTCTCCAAGAAAGGACAAGCAAACTTTGACTCACGTGACAAGCCAGAGGCTGAGAGCTGGAGGGGAGTGTGGTTCAGAGGAACCAAATAAAGAAGATGAGCTTTCCTTAACTCACAAGAGGGGCAGGAATTCCTGATATCGCCATGAAATGACACCGCGGAGGCCGTTATCCCATCAGCAAGTCACCCTTTATTTACACGTGCACAGTACATGTGCTCTGACCAGCTCGCTCAGAGCCAGTCCCGAGAGTGAGGAGAATCCCTGAGACTCCTGTTTATATCTGTCAGCCAGGGCTCCTTGATTGGCTCCAGGTTAACAGCCCCAGTCAGGGAACTCATGAAATCTACCTGGCCGACTTCATTCCAATCACTATATCACTCCACATTGTGGATACATTGCGAAAGAAGTTAAGCATTGGTTGAGATTTTAACTGAGTGGCTGGGGGCATTTTCCCAACAGACCAATAGAGGGGACTTTTTTAGAGGCACCATATCCTGGAAAACTTAGAGCACAGAGAAAGGCCACTTCTGTTTCTTTTTTAATTCAATCATTGGACATTGGCATCTCTGGCTGGGTCACCATTTATTGCCCCATCCCCAGTTGCCCTTGAGAAAGTGGTGGTGAGCTTCCTTCTTCAACCGTTGCTATCCATGTGCGGTAGGTAGATCTACAATGTCCTTAGGGAGGGAATTTCAGGATTTTGACACAGAGACACTGAAGGAATGATGATATATTCCCTAGTCAGGTGGTGAGTTGCTCAGAGGGGAACTTACAGCGGGTGATGTTCCAATGTAACTGCTGCCCTTGTCTTTCTTGATGGAAGTGGTCATGGGTTTGGAAGAGATTGTCTGAGGAGCCTTGGTGACTTTTTCTAGACAATCCCTACAGTGCAGAAAGAGGCCATTCGGCCTATCAAGTCCACACCAACTCTCTAAAGACTATCGCACCCAGTCCCACCCCATCTCTGTAACACTGAATTTCCTATGGATAATCCATCTAACCTGCACATCCCTGGACACTATGGGGCAATTTAGCATGACCAATCCACCCTAACCTTCACATCCTTGGACTGTGGGAGGAAACCGGAGCACCTGGAGGAAACCCACGCAGACATAGGGAGAATGTGCAAACTCCACTCAAACAGTCTGATAGATGTTGACCCATTGTATCTGTGCTGTACTCAGGCTAAGAACACATCACAAGTGAGCTGCGTCACACAGAAATGGAGATATAATGGTTTCAGTCTCCATCCCAGGTGGGGCTATTCAGAGAGATTAAACACTTAGAGAGAAACCTCATTAACTGTGATGAGGCACAGAGAGATATGGAATTGAGGGGAGATGGGGTGAGGGAGTTATTGATCATTGTGGGTGTGGGGGAGGGATGAAATGCGAAGCCGAGGCCACAATCGGATCAGTCGTGCTCTTATCAAATGATAAACTGGGCTCAATGAACTGAATGGCCTCCACCTGCTGTAATTCCTATATTCGCATTGCAGAGGGTGGTTGATGTGATAGAATCAGGTATGATGGACTGAGTGGCCTCCTGGTTTATTGCAAATTTCAACAGTTGGCTGGAGGAGGCCATTCAGCTCTGAGCTGCTCCACCATTCAACTCAACCTCAACTCCATTTCCCTGCACTATCCCTCAATATCTTTAATATCTAGAAACCTCACAATCTCTGTCTTGAAGACTCAATGACTGCCTTCTGGTGAAGAGAATTCCAAAGATTCACCACCTCCCCCCCACCTCAGCACTCTGAGTGAAAACATTCCTCCTCATCCCAGTCCTCACTGGCTCAGACTGTGTCCCTATGCCCTAGAACCCAATAACATCAGGAAAGCAGCAAGTTCACTTTGGCGTTGGCTGACTGAGGACCTGATCAAAACTGTCCCAATCAGAAATGCGACGAATGAAACACCAATGGGTAGTTGCATCTATGTAGCACCCCAATCTAGCTCAACGTCCTGCGGTGCTCCAGGGGAATACAATCAGCTCCCAATGTGCCATATCCACAGGCATTTGGACAGAGATGCTTAGCCACAAAAGTCAATTTTCAAGATGTAGTGTAAGGATTTACACGCATTTGGAAAGGCAAGTCTGATTAGGGATAGTCAAACTGCCTTTTGCTTGGGAAATTGTATCTCACTAACTTGATTGAGTTTTCTGAAGAAGTAAGGAAAAGAATTGATGAAGGCAGAGCGGTGGACATGATCTATATGGACTTCGGTAAGGCGTTTGACAAGGTTGCTCATGGTAGACTGGTTAGCAAGGTTAGATCACACAGAAGAGCTAGCCATTTGAATATAGAAGCAACTTGAAAGTAGGAAACAGAGGCTGGTGGTGGAGGCTTGTTTTTCAGACTGGAGGCCTGTGACCAGCGGTGTGCCACAAGGATCAGTGCTGGGTCCACTGCCTTTCATCATATATATAAATGATTTGGATATGAACACAGGAAGTACGGTTAATAAGTTTGCAGATGACACCAAATTGGAGGTGTAGTGGACAGCGATGAAGTTTATCTCAGAGTACAACAGGGCCTTGATCAGATGGGCCAATGGCTGAGGAGTGGCAGATGGAGTTTAATTTAGATAAATGTGAGATGCTGCGTTTTGGGAAGGTAAATCAAGGCAGGACCCCCTTCCCCTCCCCCATTTCTGATGAAGGGTCTAGGCCCGAAACATCAACTTCTCTGCTCCTATGATGCTGCTTGGCCTGCTGTGTTCATCCAGCCCTGCACCTTGTTGTCTAGGACTTACACACTTAATGGTAAAGTCCTGTGGAGTGTTGCCAAACAAAGAGACCTTGGGGTACAGGTTCATAGCTCCTTGAAAGTGGAGTCGTAGGTAGAAAGGGTAGTGAAGAAAGTGTTTGGTACATTTGCCTTTATTGGTCAGAGCATTCAATATAGGAGTTGGGACATCATGTTACGGCTGTACAGGACATTGGTTAGGCCACTTTTAGAATACTGCATTCAATTCTGGTCTCCCTGCTATCAGAAAGATGCTGTGAAGCAAAGATGTTGCCAGGGTTGGAGGGTTTAAGCTATAGGGAAAGACTGAATAGGCTGGGGCTATTTTCCCTGGAGCGTCGGAGGCTGAGGGGTGACTTTGTAGAAGTTTATAAAATTATGAGGGGCATGGATGGGGTGAACAGTCAAGGTCTTTTCCATGGGGTAGGGGAGTCCAAAACTAGAGGAGCACAGGTTTAATGAGAGAGGGGAAAGATTTAAAAGTGACCTAAGGGGCAACTCTTTCACACGGAGGGTGGTGCGTGTGTGGAATGAGCTGCCAGAGGAAGTGGTGGAGGCTGGTACAATTACAACATTTAAAAGGCATCTGGATGGCTATATGAATGGGAAGGGTTTAGAGGGATATGGGCCAAATGCTGGCAAATGGGACTAGATTAATTTAGGATATCTGGTCAGCATGGATGAGTTAGACTGAAGGGTCTGTTTCCGTGCTGTATGACTCTATGTATAAGAGAGATTTAGGGAAGGAATTCCAGAACTTGGGGCTTAGGCAGTTTGGCGAATTCAAAGAAATCAAGTTTGTACAAGAGGGGATAATTGGAGGAGCACAGAGATCTCTGAGAGTTCAGGATAGTCACTGAGGCTGGCACTATGCCCCATAGTCAAATCTATTAAAGAAATGACATTATCTCTGCGAATCATTCATGTTTTACCCTTTAAAACATCTTCCCCTCCTAACCCAGCGGCAATCTACGAGCGGCAGTTCACACAGATTTCATTCCCTTGAACACTAATGATGTAAAGCTCCTGACTGGGAGAGGCCTGTCAGGGCAAGCTTTCACACGAGAATCCTTCACAATGTGGATTTCAACACATCTCCCCCCCCCCCCACCCCACCCCCCATGGGTTAATGAACCAGCTTAGCAGAAATAAACATGGCAAGACTCATAGACTGAGGGAGCTCAGTTCGGGATGTTAAAGTTAACACATCTGTGCAATGTATCAGTTTGGCTTAGGAGGTATCCATCCATTGTGAAATGCCCCGATGGCCCCAGGCCTCAATATCGGGCTATAACAGAAAGAGATGTTAAACAGAAACCCCGATTTGAGGGACAGAAAGGATTGTTCCATGTGTCTCCTGTCTTCACTTCACCAAAACAGCAGTGAGCAGGTGATTAATTTCACTGTTCTTTGTGGGATAACACAGTGTGGAGCTGGAGGAACACAGCAGGCCAGACAGCATCAGAGGAGCAGGAGAGCTGACATTTCGGGTCGGGAACCTTCTTCAGAAAAGTCTTCACTGACTCCAGCATTGGCAGTTCTTGCTATCTCTATTCTTTGTGGGACTTTCTTTACACAAGATAGCGGCTATGATTGCCTCGCACAATATCAGTCGCTTCCCTCCAAAATAATTTGAAGCGTTATCTAGAGGATGTGGCAGCCAATTTATGTGCAGCAAGCTCCCACACATAGAAGAGGGAAGACCCACCATATAATCAGCCTTTAGCCCCAGTTAGTTGATGATTAACTGTCAGCCCCATTACTGAGGGAAATACCCTCATCCTTTATTGAAATAATTTACAATGATAGGCAGCGATTCAGTTTGAGCTTTTCTCTAAAAGAAAAAGATGGGCGCTGAAAATGTAAAAGTTGCGAACAATGTGCAAGATTCTGACGTGACATTTTGCAACACTCTGCCCTGGCATTGCTCATAAATTTAGTGATTGATTGTTTCCTAAGGCACAGGATTCACCTGTTGGTCAGTGTTACTTGTTTTATTCTGCTGCTAAAGTGGACTTACATCCTTGCTTCGAGGTTTAAGGGAGGCCTCAATTGCTTTTAAATAGACAGGGTTGCCAGCTCATTAAACTAAACTAACTGTGGATGCTGAAAATCTGAAACAAACGCAGAAATTACTGGTGAAACTCAGCAGATCAGGCAGTGTCTGTAGAGGGAGAAACCAGGTTAATGTTTTGAACCAGTGACACATTGTTCTGGGCTCAGCAAGGATTCTGAAGAAGAGTCATATTGGACTTGAAATGCTAACTCCGTTTCTCGGTCCACAAATGCTGCCAGACCTGCTGAGTTTCTCCTGCACTTCTCGTTTTCTGTCAACGTTCAAACTTTGTATTCTCTCACGGTAGTGTGTTTGTAATGGTTCACCAAGGCTCCTTCAACAGCACTTTCCAAACTTTACCCTCTAGAAGGACAAGGGCAACAGATACATGGGAACACCACCCCCTCCAAGTTGCCCTCCGAGCCACTCACCATCCTGACTTGGAACTATATCGCCATTCCATCCCTTTCACTGGGTCAAAATCCTGGAACTCCCTCGCTAAGGGCATTGTGGGTCAACCTACAACACAGGGGCTGCAGTGGTTCAAGAAGGCAGCTCACCCCCACCTTCTCATGGGATGGCCAACAAATGCAGGTCCTACCAGTGATGCCCACTTCCCATGATCCTTTATTCATTCACGGGATGAGAGCATCGTTGACTAGGCAGCATTTATTGCCCACCCCTAATTGCCCAGAGGGCAGTTCAGAGTCAATCACATTGCTGTGGGTCTGGAGTCACGTGTAGGCTAGACCAGGTAAGGATGGAAGTTTACTTCCCTAAAGGACATGATGGAATTAAGGAAAACAGGATTGCAAACTGCAGTTGAACATATTCCTGGAGATTTAATCCTTTACCTCCCAATGCCACACACAGTTGAACTCTGATGAAGAGTCATCTAGACTCGAAACGTTAGCTTGTTCTCTCTCCATAGATACTGCCTGACCCGCTGTGATTTTCAGTTTCCAGTACAAATTCCAGCATCTGCAGTAATTGGCTCCTCCATAGTTGAACAGCCTTTACCCTGACACCTCTCTCTGACATTTTTGCAGCAAATGTATAAAAGGCTTCAAAAACTAAATTGCAATTTTATTTTTTAAGGCTGGGGGTTGATTGAAATGAACCTTCATTCCCAGAAACTCCAGGGCATTCTTGGAAGAATTGTCAGCCCAAAATCTTAATTGATTTTAAAAGTAACATGGTGCTGATTCTAGGTCTTACCTGAACCCTGGATTCGGGTAAATTGATCTTCAGAGCCACCTCTTCCCGCATGAAGATGTCAGGGTAGCGGGTCTTGGCAAAGAGGGCTTCCAAAATATCGAGCTGTGCTCTGGTGAAGGTCGTTCTCTCCCGGCGCTGTTTCCTCGGAGTGGCTGGGGTAAAATCAATTAACATTGTTAGACTGGTTTTCAGAGACATCCGACATGAATGAGATCCTAACCCAAGCAAACAATTCCAGATTTTTCCATCCCAATTCCAAAACCAGCGCTTGTCATTTGTTCAAGATCTCCTGACTGAACTAAAAGCAAATTCATAACACTTTGTCTGTCCCCTTCCTCTGCCTGGAATTCAATCGTGGCAGGAGTCTCCCAGGACGGCAGTGGAAGCGCTTTACGGATGTCCTCACAGCCTCCCTGAAGAGATCAAATATCCCGCGCTGACCCACGGGAGACCCTGGTCCTTGTGGGTCTAGACTCGAAATGTCAGCTTTCCTGCTCCTCTGATGCTGCTTGGCCTGCTGTGTTCATCCAGCTCTACAGCTTGTTATCTCAGATTCTCCAGCATCTGCAGTTCTTACTATCTCTGAAGCAAAATGGAGAAGGTTGATACAGGAAAGTGCTGAGGAAGGAGTGGATGTGAAGTCCACCCAAAACAAACAACCCAACCACACCAGCATCATTTACACACCCCTCCCATACTCCACTTAGAATCCCTACGGTGTGGAAGCAGTCCATTTGGCCCATCGAGTCTGCACCAACCCTCTGAAGAACATTCCATCCAGACCCTGCTCCCTATCCTATCCCTGCAATCCTAACTCACCTAGTCTGCACATCCTTAGACACTAGGGGACAATTTCCCATGGCCAATCCACCTTAACCTGCACATCTTTGGACTGTGGGAGGAAACCGGAGCACCCGGAGGAAACCCACACAGACACGGGGAGAATGTGCAAACTCCACACAGACAGTCACCTGAGGGTGGAATCAAACCCGGATCCCTGGGCTGTGAGGCAGCAGTGCTAACCACTGAGCCACTTTGCAACGCGTTTAGTGACCACCAACGAGTAGCTCACCTCCTGACTCCCCCCAAAGCCTGCTCCACCATCTACAAGGCACAAGTCAGGAGTGTGATGGAATACTCCCTACTTGCCCTGGATGAATGCAGCCCCAACAACACTCAGGAAGCTCGACACCATCCAGGACAAAGCAGCCTCTTGATTGGCACCACATCCACAAGTATCCACTCCCTCCACCACTGACGCTCAGTAGCAGCAGTGTGTACCATCTACAAGATGCGCTGTAGAAATTCACCAAAGATCCTCAGGCAGCACCTTCCAAACCCACGACCACTTCCATCCAGAAGGACAAGGGGCAGCAGATACATGGGAACACTACCCCCTGCAAGTTCCACTCCAAGCCACTCACCAGCCTGACTTGAAAATATATCGCCGTTCCTTCAGTGTCGCTGGGTAAAAATCCTAGAATTCCCTCCCTAAGGGCATCATGGGTCAACTCATAGCACATGGACTGCAGTGGTTCAAGAAGGCAGCTCACCCCCACCTTCTCAAGGGGCCATTACTGGCAATAAATGCTGGGCCCAGTAAGTGACATCCCATCCCATGAATGAGTAAAAAAAAATCTATTGACCCAGAGTAGAACAAGCCTCCCTCAATCCTGATGAGGGTTTGGGTGCTCAGTCCGCAACACACAATACAAACTGTTGTGTTGCTTCCATCAAGCATTCTCAGAGCTGGGCGGTACAATGAAATGGATCCAACAAACGAGCTGAAATGCATCTCACACTGAGAGCCCTACCTCAGCAACACATCTCTCTGAATTCATCTGCGTCACCTGAAGGTTTTGAACATGAGGGTTTTATTAATCTGGGAATGAAGTCCCACTTTAAGCAGATTATCTGGTCAGTATCACAGTGCTGAGGAACAGGAGGAGGCCATTCAACGCTTTCTTTCATTTAAAGAGATCTTCAACCTAACTCCATACACCCACCCGTCCTTCATATTTATTAATTTGTTGGAATGAAAAATATCTATCAAATTCAGTCTTAAAAGTTACAACTGATCCAGCTTCAACTGCAGATTGTGGAAGGCGTTCCAAATTTCCCCCATCTTCTGTGTATGTTAATATTTTGTGATGATACTGTGGCTGTAAGAAGTTATTTTGTCCTGTTTTTATTTTGAAGAGAGGTTTTACAACTGAGGCATCAAGCAGTCTAACAGAGCCACTACAGTAAAAGGCGTGTGAAGCCTTGAGGTTTTTTAAAAAAATGTTGGAACAATAGAAGCAGCCTGACCGGGTGTGGCCAAACTCTCACAGAACCAGAATCTTTACTTTTCATTTCCAGGAGTTTGTTCCTGGGACCTCAGCAGGGTTTGGAAGCTGCAGTAAATCTCTCCCAGCTGCTACATTCTCTCAGAATTTTCTCTTGATACTTTTTTTTCCTCTTAGGCTGCTAGAGTTGCATGTGAGACAATCTGTTTTCCAAATTTGCCTTTTGTCAAGTCGGAATTCATAGGATGTTTGTAAATTAGAACAGTTAATTAGTAACAGTTACTGTATCTGTCATTCTGTTAAGTTTTTCAATAGAGCTAAGCTTTTCCAATTCCTTCTTTCTTTTGTTGTATTTTAACTATAGTGGATGAATAAAGTGTGTTTTGCTTTTAATGCGGGAGTTTGACCAATTGAGTTGCATCTGGGGCACAACACCTTACGTTTACCTTTAAAATAAGGAAAACTTAAGGTCTAGACTATCTTATGTGTATTTTGAGGGGGTTTGATCTGGTCCATAACAGTTTCCTCATCTCATTCCTGAAGGGGCTCCTGAAAATGTCAGGCTCTTCCCTCAAGTCCTGGGACTCCCAAACCAGTGGAGAAAGTTTATCTCTATCAGCCCCTTCCTCCGTAACTTCATTCAAATCAGCCCTTAACCTATAGAGTCCAGCTTCTTGTTAGTGTGATCTCCCCTCACAATCTAACCCTTGTAGGCCAGCTATCATTCTGCCAGTTGTCACTGCATTCCCTTCAAGACTAAACCATCCTCCTGAAGATTAAATTGCACCCAATGACTCCAGGTGAGGTCTAACAACAGCTTTGTTCGCTGTAGCATGACCTGTCCCGCAGTATTCCATTCCTCTGGGTATAAAGGCAAGTCTTCCTTTAACCTTTGCAGTTATTTTCGCTAATTGTGCCTCACATTTTTAACAATCTCTGTACCTGGTTCTTCCCCCATTGTCTCTTTGGACCTTCTGCTGTTTCTGGAATCTCGCCATTAACAAAACATCATAATCCATCCTATTCAGGTATAAAGTGGTTGATGAGATGTAGGACAGAATTAGGCTATTCAGCCCATTGAGTCTGCTACACCATACATTGAGATCATGGCTGTTCTAATAATTCTCAACTCTACTTTTCTGCCTTTTCCCCATAACCCTTGATTCCCCTTACAGATTAAACATACAAACATATTTAAAACAAACAGGGGTAGTCCACTTGGCCCTTCAAGTCTGCTCCCCCATTTCAATAAGATCATGGCTGATCTCATTTTAACCTCAGCTCTACATTCCTGCATATCCCCCAATCATCTTCTATCCCTTTGGTCAGCAAGAATCAATTTACCTCTGTCTTAAAAATATTTAAAGATTATTCATTTACTTCTTTCGACTGACAACTGTCTGAGAGGAAAAATGTTTCCTCATCTCTGTGTTAAATAGCGCCCCTTACATTTAAACAATGTCCCCTAATTCTAGATTCTCCCACAAAGAGAAACATCTTTTCCACATCCAATCCGTCAAATCCTCTCAGGATCTTATATGTTTCAAAAATTTGTCTGTCTCAGCCTTACATATCCTTAATGACCCAACCTCACAGCCCTCTGCGGTAAATAATTCCAGATATTCATTCCCCTCTGATTGAAGAAATTCCTCCTCATCTCTGTCTTAAACAGGCGACCCCTTATTATGAGATGATGCCCCGCTGCTCCTAGACTCTCCCACAAGGGGAAGCAGTCTCTCCAGATCTCCCTGTCAATTTCCCCTCAGAATCTTGTCCGTTTCAATAAGATCTCCTCTCATTCTTCTAAACTCCAATGAATACAGGCCCAAGCTACTGAAACTCCCTTCATAAGGCAGACCCTTCATACTAGGTATCAGCCGAGTGAATTTTCTCTGGATGGCGTCCAAGGCCAGGATATCATTTCTTGGATAAGCGGATCCGACTGTTCATATATTCCAACCTTAAATAAATTGTCTGGGAATAGAATGAACCACCATACTAATGAAGAACATAGCCATCTCACACTTGGCTGTGAGATGGCAGTGTGGAGGTGCAGGGATCGAGAGATCGTGGCCAGTGCGGGGAGAGGGATCGAACACAGTGCAGGGGGAAAGAGAAATTGAACCCAGTGCAGGGAAAGAGAGATTGAACCCAGTGCAGGGAGGGAGAAGATCGAGCCCAGTGCAGAGAAAGTGATCGGGTCCAGTGTGGTGGGGGGGAGGATTGACCGGATCCAGTGCGGGGGACAGGGTGGAGAATGGGTCCAGTGCAGGAGAGAGATCGAGCCCAGTGCTGGGGGAGAGAGATCGAACACAATGCTGGGGGAGAGAGATCGAACACAGTGCTGGGGGAAGAGCGATCGA
>NC_063370.1:4704860-4807763 GCF_021869965.1 Rhincodon typus
GGGGGGAGAGAGATCAAGCCCAGTGCTGGGGGAGAGAGATCGAGCCCTCATGGGGAAAATTAGTCAGGAGCGACTGCAGGCCTATAGCTAAAGAAGGACTGTAATTAGGAACTTCTAACTTTATTTCTTATTTACTACTTTATCCTGACAAAAACTGTAATGTTGAACTTTTAACTTATTTCTTTATGTTTCTACTGTTTACCCAAGATTTTGTACCTTGGTACCTTTGTGGCTAAGATGGTGCTGTGAGTGGCGATATTGTAAACTTTCTACTGTATTCTTGTACTTGAGTACAAGGGACAATAAAACCTAATTTTAATTCTAATGTTGAAATCCATTTGCTCATTTCAGGTTCAGTCACTTCCTCTATCAATACCTCGTTGTAATTGTTACTCTTCCAATAACATGGTTGATACTGTCGAATCTCATTGATAAGTCTGGTTTTCCATTCTAATCTGTTAATGCATATGATGAATAATTTGAGGCCCCAACAAGGATCCTTGCAGGATGCCACCAGACCTCATCCTGCAGTTTAGAATTCCTGTTGATAATCCGGATTCTTTGTCTCCTTCCTCTCATCGAATCACCTTCCTGGGTGCAAATTGGTTGCTTTATTCGCTACTTTACAACACTGCAGAACATATTTATTGCAGTTGTGAAAGAAGCAACAGAAATGCATGTTTTTAAAAAATAATATGTGTTCATTTGACTACGCACACACATGAATAGCCGCTTTATTTTAAAATATATAATTAGGCAAAGCTGCTTCGAGATTGCTTAACTGATTCTTAGAATAAATTGCGGATAATGAAAGGATAATTTGCTTCCTTTGTCTAGCTGCTGATGTTAAGTGATTAAAAGCTTAGATCAAAATAACATTGTTTCCAACTTGGTGAGAAAAACATTCTGCATGTGTGTGAATGAGCAAACCATTTAAGTTCCTGCCCAAGATGAGTAAAGCGAGTGATTTTATGAGTGATGTTTACAAGCAGAAGTGAGAATGAACAAGTGAATGTACACCATCTAAATTCAGTATAAAGTCATTGTCAAACACCAGTTAGGTCACAGCTAGAGTACTGTGTCCAGTTCTGGTCACTGCATTATAGAAAGGAGGGGATTGCAGTAGAGAGGATCTTGCCAGGACTGAGAGACTTACAGCACAAGGAAAGATTGGGCAGTGTCAACTGAATCCCTAAAACAATGGTAGCAGCAGAAACATTTACTGCATTTTAAAATATTTCAGGTGAATACTTTAAGTGCTGTCAGCTCTAGGGTTGCAAACGTAATGACTGGGATTAGGCTGGATGGCTTGTTTTCAGCCAGTAAAGACATGATGGGCCAAATGGCCTGCTTCAGTGCTGAAAATTCCAAGTTCTCTCATGAATCAGTGTGGGATATTGTCAAGTTGCTGAGCAAGTGAGGTGGGAGAATGACAGGATGTGTGAGTGTCTCTGAGTGTTTCAGAGAGTGAGGAATGAGTGACAATGTATACAAGTGTGAATGAGGGAGTACAAGGGAGTGTTTGAGTAAAAGTTGTGTGAAAATGTCAGCAACTGTGTGTGTGTGTGTGTGTGTGTGTGTGTGTGTGTGTGTGTGTGTGCATTTGTGAGAGAGTGTGTGCATGTGTTGTGTGTAGTTGTGTGAGTGCATGTCCGTTTGTGAGTCCATGTGCCAGTGTGTGTGTTTGTGTGTCTGTGTGAGAGTTTGAGGGTGAACGTGTGTGTATGTGTGTGCGCGTGTGTGTGCGAGTGTGTGCGCGTGTGTGTGCGAGTGTGTGCGTGTGTGAGTGTGTGCATGTGCAAGTGTGTGCGTGCGAGTGTGTGCATGTGCGTGCGAGTGTGTGCGGTGTGCGAGTGTGTGTGTCTATGTGCACGAGTGTGTGTGTGTCTGTGGAACAGTGTGTAAATGGGAATGAAACAAAGAATCTCCCACAATTAGGAATGAGAAAAACGTTCTGTTTGAACCATGTAAAAACTGATATATTTCTGAAAATCCATCAGCGAAAGCATTTTTTTAAAAAAGTAGTGAACATAAAAATGAAACATATGGGGGAATTGTTTGGGACAGAATTGGCTGAAGGTTCAGGGTTTGGAATTAACGTAATGTAATGTAAAAATGGTCAAATTGAAGGATTACTGTGATGTTGGAGTTTTCTGTAACAATCCCATATTATTTTGTTTATTGCCCTGTCACCAGGATCCCTTTCCAATGGCTAACCTGTTTGAAACAAACAAGCTCACAGCTTTACACAGGAATGTTACATGAATGTAATGAATCAACTGGAGCAGAAAACCATTGAGAAAATTGTTGGGCTTGGCTGCACTGAGAGGTCGGTGCTGCTTGGCTCTTTTCTGTCTTTCTTTATGCCTGCAATGAGCAGAGAGGCCGTGAGGTCATCTCAGAGGGTGGTTAATCCCTATGAGTCTGAAGTCATGTGCTGGCCAGACCAGGTAAGGATGGCAGATTACCTTCCCTCAAGGGCATTAGTGATCTAGATGGGCTTTTACAATAATTGCTAATGTTTGCATTGTCAGCACACATAGTTAATGGGCTGATTATTTATTCCTGCCATTTTGTTTCATTACATTTAAATTGGAATATTGGGATTTGAAGGTTATGGTGCAGCTGTACAGGGTGCTGGTGAGGCCACACTTGGAGTACTGTGTACAGTTTTGGTCTCCTTACTTGAGAAAGGATGTACTGGCACTGGAGGGGGTGCAGAGGAGGTTCACTAGGTTGAGTCCAAAGTTGAGAAGGTTGGCTTATGAGGAGAGATTGAGTAGATTGGGACTCATTGGAATTTAGAAGGATGAGGGGGAAACCTTACAGAAACATATGAAATTATGAAGGGAATATATAAGACAGAAGCAGGGAGGTTGTTTCCACTGGAGGGCAAAACCAGAACGAGGGGGCGTAGGCTCAAAGTAAGGGGGAGCAGATTTAGGACTGAGTTGAGGAGGAACTTCTTCAGCCAAAGGGTTGTGAATCTGTGGAATTCCCTGCCCAGTGAAGCAGCTGAGGCCATCTCCTTTTAAGACAATGGTAGTTAGATTTTTGAACAGTAAAGGGTTATGGTGAGCCGGTGGATAAGTGGAGCTGAGTCCACGAAAAGATCAGCCATGATCTTACTGAATGGCGGAGCAGGCTCGATGGGCCGAATGGCCTACTCCTGCCCCGGGCGACTGTCTGTGTAGAGTTTGCACATTCTCCCCGTGTCTGCGTGGGCTTCCTCCGAGTGCTCCACTTTCCACCCACAGTCCAAAGACACGCAGGTTAGATGGATTGGCCATGGGAAATTGCCCACAGTGTCCAAAGGTGTGCAAGCTGGGTGGGTTAGCAGGGTTACAGGGATAGGGATTCTCTTCAGAGGATCGGTGAGGACTCGATGCGCCAATTGGCCTGCTTCCACACTACAGGGATTCTGTGATTCTTATCATGTAAAAATAAATCTTATCACACAGTCGGAAAAAAAAAATCAATGACAATGATTGTGGCTCCAGTGACATTTCCACAATATCACTGTATCCCTGACCCTAGTGGTAGAGATGTCAGGGGATATAGTGGCTAATTAGTACTCCCCACAGCCCCAAACACCCTCAATGGATGTCAACCCACAGATGGGAATTCTGGTTGTCATTTGCCCCAGGATTGCCTTGAGGGGGTCCATGGCCCTACCTTTCCAGTTGACAGGTGGTAATTTTGCCCCTTGATTCAAGGCTCGCTCTATACATATTATGCAGTTTTAAAGACAAAAATATAATCAACCCATTTGTCTTATCTAGAGTAAGGGACCATGTAGAATTTTGGACTGCCTGTGGAGTTGAAATCTGGGTGAATATTACAACTTGGATAAATTAAATGGTGCACATTTTTAGCTGTGTGTAAGACAGCATTGCTTTTCAAAGCATTGCAGGGCATACTTTGATGCAGATTGGCACAAGAACCTTTGAATTAAGGGACAGTCTGCTCAATGACAGCTTTTGGATTGGTAGAGCTGCAGTTTGCTACATGAGGTGCAGGACAACCAGAGCAAGTGAACTGAACACATCTGCTCCTCCCAGTGTAGGGGAGAAGACAAGAAAACCTAAAAAGCTTGAAAGAATGAATGCCAACAAGAAAAGACCTATGTTATCTGGATCAACTATCAAAGTGAGGAGCAATTATTGCTTCATAGACAACAACATACAATCATTGCTGAAAGCTGAAGGAACTGAGAGAGACAATTTAACCCACACTTGATCTTCAGAATTGTGCTCCCTGTCGATAGTTTTTCCATCCATAATAGTTATATGGAACAATTGATCTTTTGTCTGTTTTATTTGTGAATGAATGTGTGTATGTATTTGAGGGGGTTTAAAGGGATATAGTTTAAGTTGCATGTTAGTAATTCTTTTCTCTGCCATTTATTAAAGTTTCATCATGAAACCTGATGTGAACCTGCCTCTTGAGAGCAGCCCATCACACAGATGGCTCAGCTTGGTGATCTCATTGGGATTTTATGTGATAGCTTGCGGAACTGTGGGGCTCTATTATTGGATCAACTCTCCGCAGTTAAGTCATGACTCAAGCACTCCTTTTTCAGGATTTGAGCACACAAATCAAGTCCAACACTTAACTGCAAAACTGAGGGAGTGCTGCAGGGTCATGGGGACTGTCTTTAACCACAAAGAGTCGCGAACACAGCCCAGTCCATCACGCAAACCAGCCTCCCATCCACTGACTCCATCTATACTTCCCATTGCCTCAGGAAAGCAACCGATGTAATCGAAGACCCCTCCCACCCCAGTTATACTCACTTTCAACCCCTTCCATAGGGCAGAAGATATAAAAGTTTGTATACACGTACGAATAGATTCAAGAATAGCTTCTTCCCCAATGTTATCAGACTTTTGAATGGACCTATTTAATGTTAATTCTGATCTCTCTCTCTCTGCACCTTCTCTGCCACTGTAACACTATTCTGCGCTCTGTTCGGCCACCCTGATGCACTTCGTATTGTACAATCTGCCTGTAGAGCACACAAAACAAAACTTTTCATTGTACCTCTATACATGTGACAACAATAAATCAATCAATCAAGCAATCATTAGGGTGTCAGAGAAGATGCCTCGACCAGGATTTGGAAAAGGAGCAGGAGGTGCTGTCCCACAGGGGTCCTGGCCAATATTTTTCCTTCAGCCCAACATCACGAAGACAGCTTAACTGGCCATGATTCCTGTTGTTGCTTGTGGTATCTTGCTGTGCGCACTTCGGTCTTACCATCCCCTAGATTATAACAGTGATCAGACACTTCACAACGTAAACACAGAAACTAGGAGCAGGAATAGGCCATTCAGCCCCTCGAGCCTGCTCTACCATTCAATGTGATCATGGCTGATGATCCAACTCAGTCCCCTGTTCCCTCTTTCTTCCCCATATCCTTTGATCCCTTTAGCCCCAAGAACTATATCTAACTCTTTCTTGAAATTATGCGATATTTTGGCCTCAACCCCTTTCTGTGGCAGAGAATTCCACAGGCTCCCCACTCTCTGAGTGAAGGCATTTCTTCTCATCTCAATCTTAAATGGCCAACACCATATCCTTAGACTGTGACCCCCCGTTCTGGACTCCCCACTGATTGGGAACCATCCTGCCTGCACTTCATCCTGTCTAGATCTGTTAAAAATTTATAGGATTCCTCCTTATTCCTCCAAAATATGGTGGAAATCCAGCAACAAAGCATCTCATTGGCAGTATGATGATTTATGACCCTGAAAGGTGCTACAGAAATGCAGGAGTCACCTTTTCCTTCCATGTCTTGCTGTGCACAGTCACACCTGCAGGTGCACAGATCTACCAAGAAGTGGAGCCTCCCAAGGTTCTCCACATCATCCTCCCCATACCATCATGACATTGGGCCAGCAGGAGGCCATTCGGCCCTGTCCCATCACTCAGACAAAACAGTTCCAGTTATATATTTAAATCCATTCTGCTGCCTTGCTTCTATACACCTTAATACACTGAGCCAACAAAGATCGAGCAGTCTCACTGGGGAGGTATTTTCTATTAAAGCCCAGTCTCACCAGCTTGATAAGACTACAGGAAATGGGAACACTAGCCATTCAGCCCCTCGAGCCTGCTCCGCCATTCAATAGGATCATGGCTGATCCAACATTCCTCTCTTTCCTGCCCATTCCCCATAAGCCTTGCCTCCTCAACTGATCAAGGATCTATCTATCCCAATCTTAAATATATCAAAGACTCTCAAAGGAGAGGTGCTAAATGAATATTTTTCGTCAGTATTCACACAGGAAAAAGACAATGTTGTCGAGGAGAATACTGAGATACAGTCTATTAGACTAGACGGGATTGAGGTTCATAAGGAGGAGGTGTTAGCAATTCTGGAAGGTGTGAAAATAGATAAGTCCCCTGGGCCGGATGGGATTTATCCTAGGATTCTCTGGGAAGCTAGAGAGGAGATTGCAGAGCCTTTGGCTTTGATCTTTATGTCGTCATTGTCTTCAGGAATAGTGCCAGAAGACTGGAGACTAGCAAATGTTGTCCCCTTGTTCAAGAAGGGGAGTAGAGACAACCCTGGTAATTATAGACCAGTGAGCCTTACTTCAGTTGTGGGTAAAGTGTTGGAAAGGATTATAAGAGATAGGATTTATAATCATCTAGAAAGGAATAATTTGATTAGGGATAGTCAACACGGTTTTGTGAAGGGTAGGTCGTGCCTCACAAACCTTGAGTTCTTTGAGAAGGTGACCAAACTGGTGGATGAGGGTAAAGCGGTTGATGTGGTGTATTTGGATTTCAGTAAAGCGTTTGATAAGGTTCCCCATGGTAGGCTATTGCAGAAAATACGGAGGCATGGGATTGAGGGTGATTTAGCAGTTTGGATCAGAAATTGGCTAGCTGTAAGAAGACAGAGGGTGGTGGTTGATGGGAAATGTTCATCCTGGAGTTCAGTTACTAGTGGTGTACCTCAAGGATCTGTTTTGGGGCCACTGCTGTTTGTCATTTTTATAAATGACCTGGATGAGGGCGTAGAAGGATGGGTTAGTAAATTTGCAGATGACACCAAAGTCGGTGGAGTTGTGGATCGTGCAGAAGGATGTTGTAGGTTACAGAGGGACATAGATAAGCTGCAGAGCTGGGCTGAGAGGTGGCAAATGGAGTTTAATGCGGAAAAGTGTGAGGTGATTCACTTTGGAAGGAGTAACAGGAGTACAGAGTACTGGGCTAATGGTAAGATTCTTGGTAGTGTGGATGAGCAGAAAGATCTCGGTGTCCACGTGCATAGATCACTGAAAGTTGCCACCCAGGTTGATAGCGTTGCTAAGAAGGCGT
Source organism: Rhincodon typus (assembly GCF_021869965.1). Lineage (NCBI taxonomy): Eukaryota > Metazoa > Chordata > Chondrichthyes > Orectolobiformes > Rhincodontidae > Rhincodon > Rhincodon typus. The sequence continues at coordinate 4,712,193 of NC_063370.1, forward strand.
ACAGTATGTTAGGTTTTATTGGTAGAGGGATTGAGTTTCGGAGCCATGAGGTCATGTTGCAGTTGTACAAAACTCTGGTGTGGCCGCACTTGGAGTATTGCGTACAGTTCTGGTCACCGCATTATAGGAAGGATGTGGAAGCATTGGAAAGGGTGCAGAGGAGATTTACCAGGATGTTGCCTGGTATGGAGGGAAGGTCTTATGAGGAAAGGCTGAGGGTTTTGAGGCTGTTTTCGTTAGAGAGAAGAAGGTTAAGAGGTGACTTGATAGAGACATACAAGATCATCAGAGGATTAGATAGGGCGGACAGTGGGAGCCTTTTTCCTCGGATGGTGATGGCTAGCACGAGGGGACATAGCTTTAAATTGAGGGGTGATAGATATAGGACAGATGTCAGAGGTAGGTTCTTTACTCAGAGAGTAGTAAGGGCGTGGAATGCCCTGACTGCAAAAACAGTAGACTCGCCCACTTTAAGGGCATTTAAATGGTCATTGGATAAACATATGGATGATAATGGAATAGTTTAGGTTAGATGGGCTTCAGATAGGTTTCACAGGTCGGCGCAACATCGAGGGCCGAAGGGCCTGTACTGCGCTGTAAGGTTCTATGTTCTATGTTCTATGTTCTATGCCCCCACAGATCTCTGTGGCAAGGAGTTCCAAAGACTCACAATCCTCTGAGAGAAGAAATTCCTCCTCATCTCAGTCTGAAATTGGCACCCCGTTATTCTGAGACTATGTCTCTGGTTTTAGACTCTCCCTTGAGGGGAAACATTTTCCCAGAATTTACTCTGTCAAGCCCCTTGCGAATCCTGTATGTTTCAATGAGATCACCTCTCACTCTTCTAAACTCCACTGAATAGAGTCCCAACCTGTTTAGCTTTTGCTCATAAGACAATCCCTACATACCAGAGGTCATCCTAGTGAACCTTCTCTGAACTGCCTCCAACGAAATAAGTTGCACTCAGCTTTAGGTGCAGACACTCCTTTGGAAATCTCCCCTGAAAGGCCTGGCTATAATATTATGGCAATGACCTCTGTTTATCCCATCCCTTTTGGAGAGACAATGTGTAATGGTAATGACACTGGGTTACAGACCCAGGCTATCTTTTCGTTATTCATTCATGGTATGTGGGCATCGCTGAGAGGGGAAAGGTTTAAAAAGGGACCTAAGGGGTAACATTTTCATACAGAGGGTGCTGCGTGTATGGAATGAGCTGCCAGAGGGGGTGGAGGCTGTTATAATTACAACATTTAAAAGGCATCTGGATGGCCATATAAATAGGAAGGGTTTAGAGGGATATGGGCCAAATGCTGGCAAATAGGGCTAGATTAATTTAGCACATCTGGTCAGCATGGACAAGTTGGACCGAAGGGTCTGTTTCCATGCTGTACATCTCTGTGGCTCTATGGCTTTGCTAGCATTTATTGCCTGTCCTAATTTCCCCTTGAGAAGGTGGCGATGAGCTGAATTCTTGAACTATTACAGTCCGTGTGATGTAGGGATACCGACAATGCTGTTAGGAAGCGAGTTCCAGGATTTTGACCCACCAACAGTGAAGGAATGGTGATATATTTCCAAGTCGGGATAGTGAGGGCAATTTGCAAGGGGATGGTGCCCTGGGTAAATGCATTCAAATCCCACTACAACAACTGACAAAATTTCAAATTTAATAAATAAAGTCTGGAATTGAAAGCTAACCTCAGTATTGAATCTGTGAAACTCTTGCTAATAGCTGCTTCAACCCATCTAGTTCACTAATGCCCTTTAGGGAAGTGAATCTGCCATCCTTTCTTGGTCTGGCCTACATATAACTCCAGACTCACAGCAATGGCTTTGACTCTTAATAAAAACGGAAGGAACTGCAGATGCTGTAAATCAGAAACGAAAACAGAAATTGCTTGAAAACCTTAGCAGGTCTGGCAGCATCTGTGAAGAGAAATCAGAGTTAACTTTTCGGCCTTCCTTAGAACCTTCCTCAGGTCACTGGACCTGAAACGTTAACTCTGATTTCTCTTCACAGATGCTGCCAGATCTGCTGAGCTTTCTCGGCAACTTCCATTGTTGTTGTTGACTCTTAGCTGCCCTCTGAAATGGCCAAACAAGACATTCAGTTCAACGGGCAATTAGGGATTAGGCAGCAAATGCTGGCCTTACTCAGTGAAACCCACATCCCATTAAAGTATAAAAGCAATACCACAATTCCCCCACAGAATATGTAGTTTCTTTCCATCCACCCTTTCAAATCTTTTAATCATCTTAATCACAGCAATTAGATCTTCCCTTAATCTTTAACACAAAGCTTGTCCGTGAAACTTGTCCTCATAATTGAACCCTTTTAGCCTCAGTATCATTGTGGCCAATCTGCGGGGCACTCCTGATGGACTACCCCTCAACTGAATATTGTTCTTGTGCTGGCATCTAACCAGAACAACTGGAGCAGAATTTCAACCTCTCCCAAAGTCATAGATGGCCAAGGGAGCTAAAAGTTCTTGAAATAAAGGTACATGTTTTGTCAGCCTTTTAAAAATGATTTGCGGTATTCATCCACTCAATTCCTTCGTGCACCCTGGGGAATTTTCTTTGAGCCAAGTCCCATGAGCAACAGCCAATCAGATCCAACCCTTGGGAAGAAAGACATCAAAGCGTTGCAAATTGTCAAGGTTCTTTCTCCTATTGGTTTTATAGACTTCCAGAACCTATTTTGATAAACATAGGAGCATAGAAAATAGGCTCAGGAGTAGGCCACTTGGCCCCTTGAGCCTGTGCCACCATTCAATATGACCATGGCTGATTATGCAATTTCAATATTCCACTCCCATTTTCTCTCCATAAAGAAAGAAACCCTTATTTGTTAAAGAGGAAGCCCATGAAGTGAAGGCAAATGATTGACCTGGTTCAGAAAACTGGCTGAGGGGCAGGAGACAGGATAAAGGAGAAGTACTTGAATTGATAGGAGAGTGTCTATTCAAGTACCTTCAAGAACAGATTGTATCCGTTTATGTTCATTAATAACTTAGACAAATGAAATAAACATTATGCACCCAAATTTGGCAATGACACAATGATAGGTGGAGCTTTCATTTTAATTCATGGAATGTGGGCAGGCCAGTATTTCTTAGTCATCTCAAATCTGCTGAAGAGTCGACTGCAATTCTGTGGGTCTGGAGTCACAGGTAGACCAGACTGAGCAAGGCCAGAAGATTTCCTTCCCTAAAGGGCATTAGTGAGCCAAATTAGCTTTTTTGCAACAAATGACGGTGGTAGCAAGAGGTTATCTTTGAAATCCACATTTGGATTGAATTCAAGTTTCACAATCTGCTATAATGGGACTTGAATCCATTACCTCAGACAGTAACCTAGCCTGCCAGTCCCAGTGACACCACCACTTCCCCATCTGTCAGCTATAGGTGAAGTGAATGGGTAAAACTGTGACAAATGCATATCAAAGTTGTCAAATGCGAGGGCATTCAATATGGACCTGAATTGGATGCTTTGTAAATTATGAAAATCCAGAAACTGCCAAGGGTCCAAGGAGACTGGGGAGGGTCTGGGCATAGAGATCATTAAAATGTCAGGCACAGTTACAGAAAATAACAGCAAAGGCTGAAGGAACACTGGCCTTTATAGCTAGAGAACTGGAATACAAGGGAGTAGACATCATGCTAGAGGTGAACGAAGCCCTGGTTAAACCTCACCTGCAGTCATTGTGAGCAGTTCTGAGATAGGATCACATTGAATGATGGGGCAGACTAAATGGGCAGGTTTACTTTTGCTCCTGGGTCTTACAGCCTTATGGTTCTGGGGCCCACATCCCAGGAAGGATGGATTGGTGTCAAAGTGAGTGCAGTGAAGAATTAACGCCAGGACTTCAAGGGTTTAGCTACAAGGAGATTATACAAACTGGGGTTGTATCCCCTGGAATTTAGTTTAAGGTTAACCAGATTGAAGTTTTCAAGACGCTAACAGATAGAGGCCAAGAGAGAGGAATGATTCCTGGTGGTTGTAAATGTGAGAACTGCAATCAATAGATTTTTGAGAACTGAAGTCTTGGGGAATATTGGGGAAACATTCATACATGGAATTAGAATCCTAGAATTCCTACAATGTAGAAGCAGGCCATTCAGCCCACACTGATTCTCTGAAGAGCCAGCCCCCTACTGCTATAACTCTGCATTTACCACGGCCAATGCACCTAGCATGGGGCTGTGGGAGGAAACCCAATCAGACACAGGAAGAATGTGCAAACTCTATACACAGGCAGTCACCTGAGGCTGGAATCAAACCTGCTAAACACTGAGTCACTGTGCTGCCCACAGTTAGATCACGGGTCTTCCATCACCCCACTGAATAGGGGTGGAACAGATTTAAGGGACTCAAAGTTCCCCTGTAAGTGGATTCAAAGGTAAATTTCAAAGGGAAATCTGACAGATTCGCAGAAAGGAGATATTCAGAGGGTGATGGGGATCAGTAGCAGAAAGCAGGGATATTAGGATTAATCCGATATCTCTTTCAAACTGCTGGAAAAAGCACAATGAGTCAAGTGGCCTCACACTGTGCTGTGTGTGTGATTCTACAAAATGCCCCCAATAGCACAGTAGAGAGAGACCCAACGATAGATAAAGTCCCAGTAACATTGCATTGCAAGGAAGGGAGACTGGTTAGCTGATATAAGAGTGATATTGACAACGTGAGTTCACTTCTTGCACCGGCTGAAGATAGCATGGGAGACCCTTCTTCTTAAAATCTCCCTTTGCCTGAGGTCTGGGCACCCTCAGGTTAAACCCACCATCATCTGTCTCACTCTAATGAGACAGTAGCCCTGTGGTCTGGTAAGATGATGGTAATTTTACCTTTTATTGCAAATTCACAGTTGGTTTACAGAAAGATCATTCACCAGAGGCCATTCAACCCAATTTATCTAGGCTAGGTCTTTGAAAGTAGAATCCATTAACTCCATACCTCTATCCTCCCCACACCCTCTTACAAATATATTCAGAGTGAACGTTCACCCCAATAAAAGCAAAATGTTGCAGATTTTGCAAATCTAAAACAAATACAGAGAATGCTGGAGAATGAGAATATGAAGTGTAGGAAATGGATGTGACCCAGTCAAGTTCCCACAAACTCCAATGTAATAGGAACCAAATAAATTGTCTTCTTTTGTGATATTGGCTAAGGAATATATATTAGGCTAGACACTGAGGCAAGTCTCAAAAAAATTGGAAATTGATGGAAAAACTCAGCAGGTCTGGCAGCATCTGTGGAGAGAGAAACAGAGTTAATGGTTGAAATCTAATGTGACTCTCCTACAGCACATCTTCAGACTGGAAGACATTAACTCTGTTTCTCTCTCCACTGAAGTTGCCAGACATGTTGAGTTTTTCAAGCAATTTCTGTCCTTGTTGAATATGCTAGGGAGGTAATGGCCTAGTGGTATTATTGCTGTGGACTGTTAATCCAGAGATCCAGGTAATGTTCTGGGGGTCCTGGTTCAAATCTTGCCACAGCAGATGGTGGAATTTGAATTCTGTAAGAATCTGGAATTAAGAGTTTAATGATAACCATGAACTGATTGTTGGAAAAATCCATCTGGTTTACTAATGTCCTTTAGGGAAGGAAACTGCCATCCTTACCTGGTCTAGCCTCCATGTGACTCCAGACCCACAAGCAATGTGGTTGACTCTTAACTACCCTCTGGGCACTAAATGGGCACATGCCAGTGATGCCTATGTCCCGTTAATGAATAAAAAACTTCACCCAACACCTTCTTGGGAATAAATTACAGTTCAATTTAATTGTGTTGGTTTTAAATCCCCTTCCTTTTTGCATTTGAGAAACATTTACAATTTAACAAACTTAGTTATTTTCTGCCTGAAATCTGAAGAGATAAAAGAAAGCAGGAAAGATGATCTTACTTTGATAGCCAACTGCAGAGTGTAAGAGATCCATACCAGGGCCAGTGAGTGTCAATCCATTAACTGCGTAGTGTGGTTGCTTCATATAGGACATCATGCTGGTGAATTAACCCAGGATAAACCCTTTGGGTTTCTCTTGGTACCTGAATCCTTCCGATTTATCCCACTCCAGCTGGGCAGTGGCTGCAAAGAGGCACAAGGAGATATGAGAATGACCCTGATGGATCAAGTTGTCAACAAAGGAACAGAAGGAGGCTAAAAAGCAGAAATTGCTGGAGAAACTCAGCAAGTCTGGCAGCATCTGTAGATAGAGAAACAGAATTAACATTTTCACCCTTCCTCAGAAATGTTGAGATTCTCCAGCATTTCTGTCTTTGTTTCAGATCTCCAGCCTCAGTGGTTCCTTGTGTTATTATTAAGAACAGGCCATTCAGCCCTTCCAACCTACTCCATTCGATAAAATCATGGCTGACCTGATTTTAACCTCAATCCCATATTGCTGCTTGCCTCCATTAACGTTTCATCCCCTTGATCGTCAAAAAACAATATCCCTCCGCCTAAAAAAAATGTTTAAATATTCTGCATTTCTTGCCTTTTGAGGAAGGGAATTCTAATTCAACTTTGTATTTTCTTTCAGTTTAGCACCTGGACATAAGCCCTTCATGGCTGTAGACCCTAGATTAAAAGAAAGCAATCTATCTTTTTTTCCCTCTTTTTGGAAAGGTTTGGAACCCTATTGGCCTTGTTTGCATTTAGTAATTAAATCAAAGAATCCCAGACCAAAACTATTCCCCGCTCCTGTCCCTGAGTCAATCCCAGACTGATGAGTCAGCGTTTGAGGTAACTATAAACACGTTGGTCACTACAATTCCAAAAGCGTTTCTTTTATCGCCCCTTCTCTGTTATCGTTTGTTGATTCGTTATTGGGAACTTGTGAACACTATGCAGGCAGATAGGAAACTTCCCCCAACCCAATCTCCCACAATTTGCAGTCTACTGGACTGGATTAACACTTGGAACTGGGAACATCGTGGAATCTATTATTTTACAATTCAGATTTGTCAGTTTGTATCTGGCACACATATTATAATAATAATAATATACTTGATAGTATCACAATAAACCAATATAGACTAAAATGGTTGTATAGTTGTTTACAAATATACTGTAACAATATAATTCAAATATGCTACTCCTGGTCTAACATTAACTCTACAGCCAGACCTGCTGAGTTTTTCCAGCAATTTCTGGGCTTATTTTGTTTCAGATTTCCAGCATCCGCAGTTCTTTATTTTATTTTCTTCTTCTGTTTTGTAAACAAGTCCTGCAGCATCAATCTCTCTATTGGAAACCGATGATTTAAACAAGACAAAAACACAAACACGACATAGTGTGGATGCTAGAGATCTGACTTTAAATAGATGTACCTTTAAGTTTCAGTTACTCCCGCTGAATCTCGCTAATATCATCAAACATAAAACGTTTCATTTCTGCGTTTTGGGGTCTTTCTGGAAGTGAGCAGACTCTTGTCTGGTCCCAGTTCGGGGTTTAACGATGCAGGACTGGGCAGACAAGTGATCTATCAGACTCTGGGAGAGGAGGGAATGCATAGTCCAGTGTAACGCGCCCTGAGAGGGTTTGGGGCACACTGATTATTTTTAATACCATTGCAGCTAGCGCATTTTGTTTCCCCAACTTGAAGGACAGGAGAGAAACGCTGGTGAGAAAAGGAACATTTGTGATTACACGACGACAGGGAATACTGTCGAGAGCAATGTGGAAAGGCAGTCAGTTTGTTGCAATGTTGGACAACCATGAGATCCCACAAAATCTGGTTCAATCAGCAGGACATATTCGCGTGTGTGAGAAAGAGACAGATGTTAATTGACAGATTACTGTAGCTCCGAGCCCCACTGCTGTTTATGGTAATACTGGAGGTGGATCCGTGATAGTCATTTGCCCTGGTTTGTACCTCTCGTCTAGAAAACAGGTACCTCTGGCAGGGGGGTACTCCCTTAACACTACACGCTAAGACTCAGGCTCGTGTGTATGAGAGAGAGAGAGAGACCAGCCTGTCGTTTCTACACTGAAGGAGCAAATTAGTGCAGATGCTGGAATCTGCACCGAAAGCAAAACAATGTTGGAGTTCACGCTGGGATTTCTAGCATTTTTTTTAGTTTTCATTTCAACACTGAAGTTAGCTCCAGAACTAGAGGCCAGAGGGATAAATCCAACACCCCACACCGCTTTGTTTACTCAACAAATTAATAGTAAGGCCACAAGTTGATTGATTTTGTTTTGCTGAAATGTTGTTTTCATTCCTCTCCCATGAAGGGTACAGAATACAACCTGGACTCTGTCTTCAGCTTTCAGATAAAATGTCAATTACCACCATCTCCTTTCCTACCCGGCCAGATTGCTCGGTACTCACCAGAGAAAGTCACCCACCGTTTCTTAATGTTACCCTCAATTCTGGGAAGGTGACCCAGTCTTGGCTTCGAAAGTGTGCAACACGCCGGCTCTCTCTCTCTTTAGAAAGAAAGGTGTCTATTTGCAGATAAATACCTCCGCAATCAGCCCAGAGGGAAATTGCGCCTCCCCCATGTGCGAGACGTCTCGAAATCGAACGCATTTTGCACATTACAGTGGCTAATCAGTGCCCTAAGTGACAGACTGTTAATTTCCTGTCTGATCCGGGTTTTTGTGTGTGTTGCAGGGGTGGGGGGGGGGGGGGTTACAAATGGAATTTATCCTCTAGCCGCCTCCAGGTCGACGGTAATTCAAAACTTTCCGGTAAACCACAGAACAGAGTGCTACGGTGGATTGACGTTAAAACGGAATAAATGAACCAGGCTGGGAAAGAGCTGTCAGCAACTGGAAATTGGTCTTTTCGTAAAACACGATCCAGAAAAGTTATCGGCTGCTTGTTTCTTTTTTGTCAAAACTTACCCTTAGAGTGAACAAGAAATTATTTAATTTGTCCCTGGCGCTCTCTCTATCCCACCTCCCCATCTCATCTCTCTCTCCCCGTCTACCCACCTCTCTCTCCCATTCCCCATCTCCCACCCCTCCTTCTCCCCCTCTCTTTATCCCTATCCAGGTCTTCCACTCTCTCCCTCTCCCCATCTCCCCCCCGCTCCGTTTATCCCTTTTCCCATTCCTCCTCTCCCACTCCACATCTCTCTCTTCCCCCTCCCCTGTCTCCCTCCTCTCTCCCCTTTCCCCCGTTCATCTCTTTCTCTCCCCTGACTCCCACTCTCTCTCCCCTCTCACTCTCTCTGCCCATTCTCTCTCTGTGTTTCCCCAACTGTTTCTCTCCCCTCACCCTCCCCCTCACTCTGAGTCTTTCCTGTTTTTCTCACTCTTTCCCTCGTCTCTCTTCCCCTCTCTCCCCATGTCCCCCCCCCCCCCTCACTCCCCTGACTGCCAATCTCTCTGACACCCCCACATTTCTGTTTCTCTCTCTCACCCTCCTCTCCAATTGGCCTGACTATCCTGAAGCCGGCAGTGTTAAACAGGCGCCCTAGATAAACACTAACACATCTCAAAGCTGGGAATAATAGGAATTACAAAATGCACCCTTTAACTTTCTGGGAGAAGGGACGGTGGAATGTGTAATTAATAAACAGACCAAAATAAACACCCGGGGAATTGTATCTTGTCGATTTGTCCATTTAGCGCTGATGTTGCCAGCACTTGAGATTCAAGTCAATGGATCCGCCAGTTTGCAAGGCTACAATTGGGGTGGGGGCGGGGATAGGAGAGAGGCAGATTTAAACATCTCCGCCTCTCCAACTACTCTGCCCTTACAAAGTAGCGCCCAGGAGCCAGGGGCTCACTAAAAAAGGCGCTGCAGCAACATGTAGAGAAGCATTTACAACCGACCAAATGTATACCATCAAATAAAGGCCTCCAGCCCTTCGATGGGCAATTTCTAACATTAGCTCCTTGGGTGTGTGTAGTTGCGCGGAGGGTAGATGTGTGGCCGTAGTGAAAGAGAAAAAAACCATCGCACAGTCAGCCCTGTCAGAGCGGCTGTTAGATAATATGAAGCAAATCTGGCCAAATGCATTTTGGAAATTAAGATTTTACAGTCAGAAGTGTCTGGTCAAATACAGGAGGCGAGCAACCCTATTGTTAATGTCCTGTACTCCTTAAGATAACATCCCAAGCAGCTGAGATTACATTAAAAACATTTCTCTGGGCCCAGCTCCACCAGGTGACCATTCATCCTGTCACTGTCGGGACTAGTGTTGGAGTCACGAAGAGTGTGTTAAAGATATAACTACAACCGTGAAATATCATTCCCCACCTCAAATCGTAAAACAGTTTCGCTTAGGTTCTGAAGAAGGGTCCCGACCCGAAACGTCAGCTTTCCTGCTCCTTTGATGCTGCTTGGCCTGTTGCGTTCATCCAGCTCTACACCTTGTTATCTTCGCTTCGATAAGATGTAATGGCACTGGTGCCATTTTATTTTTACAAGTACATTTTAGGTATGTATTTTTCAACGCACGATCCAAATATATTTGAAGAATGTTATTAACCCAACTATGTTTGAAAAAACTATATTATTAATCAAAATGTTTTTGGATGTATTTATTATTAATTCAAATTTATTTGAATTTATTTATTTGAATTAATGTATTAATCCAAATTTATTTGTTATTAATCCAACTTTAGTTGAATATATTTGTTACAACCCAAAAGTATTTGAATAAATTATTAATTCAACTCTGAATATATTTATTAACACAAATTTATTTGAATCAATTTGTTATCAATCCAAATTTTGACTAAATTAATTATTAATCCAAAGGTATTTAAATACATTTGTTTTTATAAATTAACAAAATATATTATTAATCCAAATTTAATTGAATAAGTACATTTGGATCCCAGGCATTTTTAGTGAACAGCAGGTCATTACTTTTAGTTAATGACATTGCGATAACCTTATAGTCGGGGCCACTACACAATTTGTGCAACACAGAACATTTTTAACATCATTTTAATTGTTCTGAGGAACTGAACCGGTTCTGAGGAAGGGTCACGGGACCCGAAACGTTAACTCTGTTTTCTCCTTCACAGATGCTGCCAGACCTGGTGAGTTTTTCCAGCAACTTTGTTTTTGTTCCTGATTTACAGCATCCGCAGTTCTTTTGGTTTTTATCATTTTAATTGTGTTTCATTTAAATATCTAATGTTAATTTAATCTGACTTGAGAAAATATTTTTGCAAACGAATTCCAATTATATTTATTCTCGAAATAAATGAAGCGAATGCACTTGCGTTGTTATAATCGCTATAAGACGTCAACAGATTACACTTGTCAGGATTTTAATGCAAAGTGGTTTCCGATTGATTATCATTTTAGAATTCCTAGCATTTTAATTTCCCAGTTAATAGTCTTTGACACAAATCTGATTTTTTTTCGGTAAGCTCGCTTTGTTGGTGTTTTATATCAAACTCATAGCCATTCTGCTAATCTGCTAATCTAAACTTTTGTAAAGTTGCTGTATCGTTCAGGAAGGGGACAACAATTTAAAAACCAGCCCAAAGACTAAACTTTCTTCATGTGCCTGGATTCTTTTATTTTGCTAAGAGCAGCTCTTTTGAAGCGTTGAGACAAAGAGGATGATTTAATGTGCAAAAATGTTCTCTTTAAATAGACCAGCTTTATTTTAAATTCCGAAATGGGCCTAAGTTTTTTTTGCAAAAGTAAATTGAATTGAAATTATAAACACATAAAGAATTAAGACTGGCGTTCGGAACAGCTTTAGGAGTCATCACATTTTTTAAAACAGAGTGTTGATGAGATTTTTAAATGAAAGGAACAAGGACACAGGGGGTCCTGACAGTAACAGAGTTAATAGGAGTGTCCAATTTTATGCAAATTTGGAAGTTATTCAATTAAGTTTGTGAAAGCAAAATCTCAGGGGAAATTCGGCAAATTCCACCTACCTATTCGGTTCGTATCATGTCTGATCTGTCACTGATTCCGGATCAATTACTGGAGCACAGTTCTCTTTGTCAAACACACACATGCAAGCAAAAGCATAAATTGCTAAAGAAACTCAGCTGTATTGTTTTTCAAAAGAACTACAGGTCGCTCTACAAACTCTCAGCTGAACGAGTGTAGCGACAGTCACGTTCTGCTTTGAGAAAAAATGCAACATAACTTTACCAACGCACACTGCCCGCAATGCTGAGCGATTCTCCAGTGAAAAAAGTGCTTTGAAATCAAACCTTCGGAAAGCTTAGAAGCGCTTTCATCCCCCTTCGCCACCTTCCCAAGTTTAGTCCTTTCTCAAATTGGGTCCAGTAAACCTTTCAAGAGATTTAACTCAACAGTGAAGTGATATTTGAAACTTACCTCGGTTTGGAGAGTTGGAAGCTAAGGTGGCTTGTTCGGGAGGGGTGGACGACTTCGAGAGTAGCTCTCTCGGTCTCTATCAATCTGGCCTGCAAGAAAGAAGACATAACACAGGAGATTTTAGACACTGCAAACACCCACCTTGGCAAGACTTGTTTTTTTCTCGTAACTGGCTTGCTTAGAATTACCGAGGGCCAACAACGTAATATTGTAAAGGGATAATTCAGAGCCCTTAAATCGCAGCTGAAATATGATTTAACCTTGTTAAACACAAGCTTAAGGGAAGTGAGGGAAGTGTGCGGATCTGACTGCTATGTGCTGTGACGCAGAAATCACACGCAATCATTACCTGCTCAGGCACCAGGATCAACAGAGATTTAATCCAGTGGATCCCTCTAACCCGGAGACTAACCGCCCCAGATGGAAGGCAGCTGGCCTCCCTCACCCCGAACTATCCATTTGCTACCATTCAAAGGATTTTATCAACGGCCACTTTCGAGGAGGCTCCTGACGGCGGTCATGTACAATTCAAACCAAAGAAATGAGCACCACAGGTGTCAGGAACCGCCAGTAACTGGGATTAATTCTGGAGATCTGAAATAAAAACAGAAATTGCTGCAGAATCTCAGCAGGTCTGCTGGAGAGAGACAAGAGTTTAATGTTTCGATTCCAGTGTGTCTCTTCTTTAGAAATGTCTTCATCTTCAGTCTACAGTTCTGAAGAAGAGTTGCTGGACCTGAAATGTTAACTCCGTTTTCTCTCGCCACAGCTGCCAAATCTGCAGAGTCTTTTCCAGCATTTTCTGTGTTTATAGCCTCTAATGTTAACTCTGTCTGTACAGCTGCCGGACTTATAGAATTTCTCCAGCACTTTCTGTGCTTATAAACTGTAATGTGAACTCTCTCTCTCTCTCTCTGTCTCTCCAGCAGACCTGCTAAGTTTCTGCAGCAATTTCTATTTTATTTCAGATCTCCAGAATCTTTGTTTTAAACCCAATTACTAATGGCTCCTGCGCCTTCACCTGACGCCTGTACTCATCAATTCTTCGACTGTATATTATACACACACACAGCACCTGACGCCTGTACTTATCAATTCTTCGACTGTATATTATACACAGCACCTGACGCCTGTACTTATCAATTCTTCGACTGTACATTACACACACACACACACAACACACACACACACAGTATCGAGGGGCTGGGGAACCTGATCGTATTTGAGTACAACTACTGAGTCCGAAAGAATACGTAGATTGGAGAAGCTATTTTCCATGGGGAAGGGATGATTACCGGAAGAAAAACAGAAGTTGCTGGAAAAGCTCAGCAGGTCTGGCAGAATCTGTGAAGGAAAAAAAGAGTTAACTTTTCGGGTCCGGTGACCCTTCCTGAGAACTTCTGCTTTTGTTCCTGATTTACAGCATCCACAGTTTTTTCGGTTTTTATGATTATCGGAAGATTCAGTTCTGAGGAAGGGTCACCGGACCCGAAAGGTTAACTCTGTTTTTTTCCTTCACAGATGATGCCAGACCTGCTGAGCTTTTCCAGCAACTTTGTTTTTGTTTCTGACTTACAGCGTCCGCAGTTCTTTCGGTTTTTATTTTAACCGTTAGATTTGAGCCGTTTTCAGCATCAGGCCGGATCTAGACATAGGGGATAGGCAGAAAGTGCCCATTGGTAGGGGGCTGGGGCAAACGGAAACAGTGGACAAACAGACAGGACTGTGTGGGAGACGATTCAATCGGGGCTTCCCAGAGGATGAGAGAAATGTCCGAAGGGAAATGGACACTGTTGGCCCCATTCACTTCACTGGAGCAGTCTATCTAGATCTAGCAAGGGAGGTGATGACCTAGTGGTATTGCCATTAGATGTTTTATTTTTATTAACCCAGTAATGTCCTGGGGATTCGGGTTCGAATCCGGCCGACGGCAGATAGTGGAACTTGAATTCAATAATAATCTGGATGACCATGAAACCAATTGTTGTTAAAAATCCATCTGATGCTATCTAGGGAAGGAAATCTGTCATCCTTTCCTGGGCCTGGCCTACATGTGACTCCAGACACACAGCAATGGAGTTGACTCAACTGCCCTCTGGGCAATAAATGCTGGTCTGGCCAGTAACACCCACATCCCATGAATTAATAAAGTGAAAAACACACACGCTTTTGACAGATTATGTGTTGATGCAAGGGTTTGTGGGTTGATTCTTGAACTGCTGAGTCCCATTACCAACAGACCCCCTCAGTAAATGCCAGGAGTTCGACTTGAACCTGGATCCCCTGTCTCAGAGACAGGGACGGAGGGAGTGTTTGTGTGCATGTGCATGTGTATGTGGAAGGGGATGGGGGAGATTCTCCATCAGTTGTAATCACAGCAGTACTGCCGATGCCGAATGACCTCCCCTTAAGGCTCGCCCACGGTATGGGAAGCCCTTCCCCAGTCCCCGAGTTCGATTTAGCACCAATGCCTTCCCGGGGGCAGTGTCCCTGGCTTCAACACCCCCTACTCCACTTCCCCATTTCTCTTGACAGTACCTCTCTATCCGGTTGACTTTCAGGAGGATTGGTGCAAGAGGCTGTGGGGTTGGATGTGGACTGAGGGTGTAGGGTGTTTCTGAAGCCCCACAATGAGTCTGAACCAGACTGACAGAAATTGGGGTAGCGGATGCTATTGTTAAGGACAGAAAGTTGGATTTTGGAGCGCTGGGCCGTGGAAATATGTTCTTTAGCTATCGCCGGCTTTTATCTCCAAACACTGTCCATGGCGAGCACACGCTGAGGACGCGGGAAGGAGAGTGGCGTTAGGGAAGGCGTTTTGAGAGAGAGAGAGAGAAAACCAAAATCTAGCCTGTGGGTTAATCAAATTTAACAGCAAAACCCGATCCAGTTCACAACAGTTTTGCTCGAATGCTTCTCGAGAAAGCACGTCCAGTGTTCTGTAGAAAAGTCATATAGGACCTGAAACATTAACTCTGTTTCTCTCCGCTGCCAGACCTAGTGAGTTTCTCAAGCAATTTTTGTTTCTGCTGTATTTACTTCCCGTTTACAAATCCCCGGTTTAAAAAGATTCTAAATTGTTTTATTTAAACTTACAAATAAAAACTGCCCTTGCTTTCTGTTGGATTCCCCCCAACACACACAGTCCAGTAGAAGCTATATTAGCGCTTTCTTTTCAGTTTAATTTCATTATTAAGTGACTTAGTTATCCCATTAGCAACGGATTTGTATCTCGCCTGACAAAAATAATACACGTTTACAGGTCCCGCTGCCAAAATAGTATCAGAGACCCAGGCATCATTACCTTTAAAATGAGCACCAGGCTTTGGTCAGAAAAATATATTTAGTTAAAATGTTAGGGAAACGGTTTTCTCACACACTTTCCGTTCCATCATATTCCGTTGTATTCGATGTTAAATCTCAGCGTGAACTTTTCTCAACACGATCTTCGATTGGACCCTCTCTCACCTCCTCCTTTCAGAGATTGATGAGGGAGAGAGAGGTGCAGCGGGAGCGATGGGTCGAATCTCGCTGGCAGCCAGTGGTTTGGTGTCGGCTCACAGGACAGCAGAACAGGGGCAATCTCCCCGGGGATGGGCCGAACAGATTCGTGTGGGTCACCCACTCCGCGCAACCCCCCCTCCCCCGCCCCCAACAACCCCCGCCCAAGTATTTGATTACGGAACGTTCACAGCATCTTCAACTGGAGCTCTCTCCTCGCAACGTCACTTGACAGCCCAGTTTGTACCATCTCACTACACATAGATAGATAGATACATACATACATATATAGATATATGGATAGATAGATAGATACATAGATAGAGAGATAGAGAGAGAGAGAGAAATATAAATAGATAGATATTGAAAAAGTACAAATAGATAGATACAGAGAAATACAGATAGATAGAAACAGATTAAGAGAATACAGGCAGACGAACAGATATATGAAGAAGATTACAAATAGACAGGAAGATAGAAAGAAAAAAGAAAGATAGATATAGATTGATAGAGATGGATAGATAGATAAATATTTATATAGAGAGATAGATAAAGAAAAATACAGACAGACGAATAGATACATGAAGAGGCATACAAATAGTTAGGCAGCAAGATGGATAGTTAGAGATAAATACCAATAGATAGATTGATTGATTGTTAGATAGATAATTATTTTATTAGAAAATATTCGAGGCGGTGTGTGCGGATTGTGCGGAATCGATACAACTGAAACGAACGATCCTAATTCATAGTAACCGTTAAAATAAGGTTACCTGATTAAAGGACTGGACGATGATAAACTTGACTGAACCCCAATAATTCCACCATTTCGCAGAATGCAGGTCACACTGACATCTCCCTGTCAATGGGCTCCGAGTAGTCTGGAACACTTACCTCGCTGCTGCAGCCGGGGGAGCCGACCCGGAGCTCCGGGAGCCAGCGGTGACCCCCAGATCAGGCCGCACACAGTCTGGGGTTGTGGATGGGGGGTGTCCGGAATCGCGCATTCGCCTGGGGAACGGCAGTGGGCAAAACCCAGGAGGGAAAATCGCAGGCCCATTGGCAAATAAAACCAGTTTCCTTCCATACACTGTGAGCATTTCTGCTTACGAATAATGTAAAAAAAACTGGCGCAAAAAATAGAAGGTAGGAGGAATGGAGACAGAAAGCTATTTAGTTAAACCACCAGGGATACGGTCACTTAGACTGGCACATGGAGACTTGAGTCTCCACCTGTCCTTACAACCAATGGGACAGTGACTGGGGTCGATCAATTCTGCTTTCTGGAGTGTCGCTAAAATAAGGGACAATACAGTGAGGGGTATGAAAACAATGTTCTAACTTCTGCGTTTCATGATCAATCCAAATTCCCAAAGGTGTCCTTAGAAGTGAAAGAGAAGACAATTTAAAAAAAAAGCAGACTATTGCTTTTCGATCACCGTGTTCAGAGATGTTATGACATACTTCTGGAACAGGTGGGACATGAGCCTGGGTCTCCTGGTCCAGAGATAAGGACATTATCCTTACAACATCTAAAAAGCACCTGAAAATGCCAGGGAATAGTTAAGTATGGAGCAAGTGCAGGGAAATAGGATTAGTGTGGTTGGTCAGCATATACATGATGGGCCGATGGGCCTGATTCAATGCTGTATGACTCTATGACTCTCTATGACTATTTTCTGTGTCAACACTTCAGTCTAGAAGGAGCTGTGGGGAAAAGATAAGCTAAAAGTGTTTTGGTATAAAGTTTACTGAGAAGTGCATATAACACTCTCCGGCAAAGCTACTGCGTTCAAAATATGAAAATCCCTGTCTTAATCGCCACGATTCCTCTCTCTCCCTCTTAATAAAAAAAAACCAAACTAAAACCATGAGGAGACTAAAGCAGCACAAAGCGGTGTTAAAATCTAGGGACTTTAAGTCATTACAAATCATTTGATCAGGGACACTAAACCCCTTACATTGGGATCACTGATAAATAACCTGTAGCTGGAATTTTAAAAGTTAATTATAGTTTATCTGAAGCTAATGCATCTTACCTTGAGGTATAAATATGCAGAGATTGATCCTGTTTTAGTTGGGCACTGGACGGGGACCAGAGGAAGAGGTTGTGGAAGAATGAGCGAGGGGAGGGGATACTCTTATTGATATGGATTCTAACCTCCTTATAATCCAGCCGGAGTGAGACACACACACAGACGGACAGGCACACTAACGCACACAGATATAGGGACAGGGTCCCAGAGAGAGGGGCAGAGACACACACACCCACACACTCACAGGGACAGGGTTCCAGAGAGAGGGACACACACACACACACACACACACAGGGTCCCAGAGAGAGGGGCAGTGAAACACACACACAGGGACAGGGTCCCAGAGAGAGGGGCAATGAGACTCATACACAGGGACAGGGTCCCAGAGAGGGTAGACACACACACATACACACACAAAAACACACACACAAACACACACAGTCACGGATTGTCCAGGAACAGCAGATGTCCTGAAGATTTATCCCGCCAGAGCTCCTGCTGGCAGCCAACCACATCGAGAAAGCTGGGATTAGAGAGAGAGAGAGAGAGACACGAGGCGGATGGCAGAGCACGGGGGTAGCCTTACTGTCGGTGGGCAATTAGCAGGGAATTAGAGGCCAGGAATTTCAGCACTGCAACAGCAGCGGGGGCAAGGCAGCCAGGCACAGAGATACTTCTCCTGTCCATCCTCACCCTTAACCTGGGGAGAGTATATACTCTCCACTAACCCACTCAAATACCCCGGGGCAGTGTAAACTACCACCCTCAAATACCCTGGGGAGTATAAACTCTCCACTATACCCCCAATACAATCTCAAATTACCAATATCGTGGGAATAACAATCATAGATTCAGAGAGGTTAATAAGAACTGATATTGTGTAATTAACAATCACAGATTTAGAGGACTTGCTAATTACAGATATTGTGAGGTTAATAATAAGACTTTGGGCCAAGTGTGACTATGGTGAAAGCTGAAACTAGTACAAGGATGTTGAAATTGATCAGCCCAGTGTTCCAGGATCCAGTGAATGTGAGGCCTGTAGATTTAAGACTTGATTAGCCTGTGTCCAAATTGCACAGGCCATTCTCCCACTGCAAAGCTGAGGGGCCAATTTCCAGGGGTCACGGGTGGGTGCCCTGTCCAAGCATTGGTTCCCTTGAAATAACTAATAAGGTGCCAAAGTGGGCCTTGACCAACACTTTATAGTACAGCATTCTTCTGTTGTAAATCCTTCATGTTAGATTTTCTTTAATGGAACTATTAAAATATAAGAAACACTTAAACCATTTCTGGAAGATTTTTTAGAATCCCTACAATGTGGAAGCAGGCCATTCAGCCCATGAAGTTCACAATGACCCTCTGAAGAGCAGCCCATCCAGACTCAATCCTGTACCCAACGACCCTGCACGGTCAATCCATCTAACCTGCACATCTTCGGACTATGGGAAGAAATCAGAGCACCCCTACGCAGACACAAGGAGAATATGCAAACTCCATACAGTCAGTCGCCCAAGGGCGGAATCGAACCTGGGTCCCTGGCACAGTGCAGCAGCAGTGCTAACCACTGAGTCACCATATTTCTTTATGTGTTGCAAAGTAGACTACTGCAATTATTCCATTTTAAAGTTGAACAATCTTTGGAACAATGTAAATACATTGAGAAGTGACTTTAGCCATTTCCAATAATTCTTACGGTGACAAGTGCCGAAGCATTTCTGAGTGCAGCACCTTTTTCCAGATTATTCAGAATTCTTCAGTGATTTCCCAACAACAGGTAAAGGCTAAATTAATGAAATGAAAAGAAAACTGATGAGTGAAGCAGAGAGACAGTTCATGGGATACACAGATAGGTCAGTTGAGATTGATAATCCTTAACATCAAGGCTGCGTTTTACCCAGTGTGGCATCTAGGAGCCCAAACAAAACTCTGTCAATGGGTATCAGAGGGAAAACTCTCTGCTCCTTGGAGCCACTGACACAAGGGAAGATGGTTGTGGTTGTTGGAAGTCAATCCTCTCATTTCTAGGACATCTCTGTAGGAGTTCGTCAAGGTAATAACCTTGGCCCAACTACCTTCAGCTGCTTTATCCCTTCCCTCCACCATAAGGTCAGAAGTGGTTATGTTTGCTGATGACTACACAATGTTCAGCAACATTTGCAACTCCTCAGATACTGAAGCAATGTTTATAAAAACGCAGCATGATCTGGACAATATCCAGGTTTGGGCTGACAAGTGGCAAGTAACATTCATGCCACACAAATGTCAGGCAATGACCATCTCTAACAAGAGACAATCTAACTATCACCCCTTGATGTTCAGTAGAATTACCATTGCTGAATAGTCCACAGTGGCTCAGTGGTTAGCACTGCTGCCTCACAGCACCAGAAACCTGGGTTCGATTCCACCCTTGGGTGACTGCCTGTGTGTAGTTTGCATGTTCTCTCTGTGTATTCTGCCAGGTGCTCCGGTTTCCTACCACAGTCCAAAAATGTGCAAGTCAGGTGGGATTGGCCATAATGTTCAGGGATGTGCAGGCTAGGTGGGATAACCATGGTAAATACAGGGTTACAGGGATAGGGTAGGGGGACGGGCCTTGGTGGGATGCTCTCCAGAGGACTGGAATGGACCTGTCAGGCCGAATGGCCTGTTTCCACACTGTGGGAATTCTATTCTACCACTGAATTGGATTAGCCATATAAATTCTGTGACTACAAGAGCAAGTTTAAGGCTGGGAATCCTACAGCAAGTAACTCCTCTCTGGACTTCCCCAAGCCTGCTCACCATCTACAAGACACAAGTTAGGAAAGTACATCCACATCAAAAATGCACAGTCTTCCATTTGTGCAAAAGTTTTCTTTTCGTTCTTTATTCTTTAGGCCATGTGGGTGTCACTAGTTAAGGTCAACACTTGTTGCCTATCCCTAATTGCCTCTTTGAACTGAGTAGCTTGCTGGGCCAATTCAGAGGGCAGATAAGAGTCAACCACATTGTTGTGGATTGGGAGTCACATATAGGCCAGATCGGATAAGGGCAGCAGAATTCCTTCCTGAAAGGGCATTAGGTAGATGGATAGAAATTTATTGTTACTTGTATTTGTGAAAATACAGTAAAATGTGTAGAAGTCACCACAAAAAAAATCATTTAATTACATAAATTATATCTTAATAAAAGAAACAAAGTTAAGACAAATATAATTTTTTGTTCATTCCATGTCCTCTTGGTTTCATGAACTGACCACTACCAAAGACTGGGGTCTGCCCAACTGCCGAGGACCTGGGTGGGGTGGGGGCAAGGGGGTTGCCACAACTGTCGATGACCAAGGCCTTCTCCAGCTTCCGAGGACTGTGCCCTGTCCAACTGCCAAGGACCAGGGCCTCTCAAGACTGGCAAGAACCGGCAGCTTGTCAAAATTGTTGAGAACCAGGAGCCTGTCAAAACCATCGAGGACCGGGGCCTGTCGAAACTGTCAAGAACTGGAGGCCTCTCAAAGCTACCAAGAACCGGGGGTTTCTTGAAACCATTGAGGACTAGGGAGCCCATTGAAACTGCTGAGGACTGGGGGCTGTTGAAACTGCCAAGGACAAGGGCCTGCCAAAAACTGCTGAGGCCCGGGGCCTGTGTGACCAAATCTGCTGCACCTCAGCCGCAGAAAGAGGAAAAGAGGAATTTCATACAACAAAAGGGTGAAATTAAGAAATAATAATTTAAAGAAAGGATGTGGCTGGTCAGCCAAAAGTGGGTGGACAGGCCAGGAGCCCGAAGACCACCTAACCTGATGCTTCCACCATCTTGCATGAGTGAACCAGATTGGTTTATAAAACAGTCAATTATAGCTTCATGAATTAATCTGCATTTAATTCCAGATTCTAATTGTACATCCTACATGGTTCTACATTAGGTTAGAGAGTAAATCTCTCCAAAATACCTTTGAGCTCAAAAGAGTAAATGTCTAATGGTTTTATCTGTAAATAACCAAAGAGGGAGAGATTGGAATTACAGCAGCTAAAAGTTTGCTTCTCTATCTGGACAAGTGTTTATACTGCACCTACTCCCTGTGATGTTGACTCATTATTGCATACAAAGTTTCAATAATATCAGTTTCCCATCAACTTTAGTTCACGGATTTAGTGCGTGATAAATTATTGAGTAATGACCTCTTAGTTAGTTGTAACTCTGCTAAATTCCTACAAGGATTGAGTTTTAAACGATCACTGATACTGTGCCTGCGCTGCTCCAACTAATGGCCAGAAGCAAAGCCCAGTAAAGAAAATAGCAAAAAAATGAATTAAACAAAATTGGGGCTGGGGAATGTAGAGATTAATACCTAAAATTGTTGATGGCAAGACAAAACACGAATTAATGTCACAGCAATACAGGCCCACAGTCAGCAGAGAACAAGATTTATTCTACACTGTCTATTCTTAGTCCAATGTAAAGGGTTCAAAGGGGATGGGGCACCTCAGTGAGATGATGGAATGCTATCCCCTTCTCAGCATCCATCCCAGAAAAGAGCATACACCTCCAGGGAAGGGAGGGAGTCTTTGTTTCTACTCTCTTGTGCTAGCCATGGCTCAGTTGGTAGCATACTCAGTTTTGTGTCAAAAGATTCTGGGTTCAAGCCCATCCCGAGAACACTTGAATGCACTCCAGAAAATCAAATCTGACTGCTCCTGTGCAGTACTGAGGTAGCACCGTACTGTCAGAGATGCCATCTTTCAGATGAGTTGTAAAGCTGAGGCTCAGGTGGATGTAAAAGACCTCATGGTGCTACTTCAAAGGAAAGTGGGCAGTGTTTGACGTATAGCAAGCAGCAGTAGGCCATTCAGCCCCTCGATACTGTACTGCTAATCAAGATTATAAGCTCAAATCCGCATTCCCATCTATCTCTGATAACCTTTCACAGCCTCTTGCTTAACAGGAATCTCTCTAAGTTTAAAATATTCAAGGACCCTGCTCCCACCATCTTTTCAATGAAGAGAATTTCCAAAGATTCACAACCTTTTGAGAAAAAAAAACGTGCCTGATCTCTGTTTGAAATGGCAGACTTCTGACTTAAACAGTCACCCCCAGTTCTAGATTCTCTCACACAAGGAAATGTCCTCTCCACATTCTCCTGGTCAAGATCCTTCAGAATCTTGTGTGTTTTAATCAAGTCAGCTCTTACTCTTCTAAACTCCAGCAGATAAAAGCGCAGACTGTCCAACTTTTCCCCATAAGCCAACCAGTCCTTTCTAGGTGCTAGTCTTGTAAACATTCTCTTAACTATCTCCCACTCATCCTCCCTTAAATAAGGTGACCAATACTGTATGCAGTACTCCAGTTATTTGTCCCTCAATCAACATTACGAGTTAAGAAACAGATTATCTTGTCATTGTTACATTTGTTCTGTTTGGGATCTTGCTGTGTGCCAATTGGCTACTTTACAACAGCAACTGCGCCTAGCAAGTGCTTCATTGAGGCAAACAGCAGTGGTGAAAGGCGTTATGGAAATGCGATTCTTTGAAAGTGTCGTTCACCTTCCCAAAAAGGTTAGAAATCCCTCTAATGTGATTACACATGGCTCAGTCTGTCCTGATGAGCACTCGGCAGTTTGAGTACACACAGGACCAAGTGGAGAACTGGTGTCTCCCACGTGGCACTTAATTACATTGTGGCAAGACTGAAAATAACAGTCCTTTTCTTAATTATAATTCACAGGGATTAAAGCGAATTTACTATTACAATTAATTTACCTTTGCCCATCTTCATTAGGGAAATGGACTGTAGTTCTCTCCCAAATGCTCTTAATTGAAATCCCCCAGTATTGGAATACAGGGGGATTATGTTCTTGATCCATAGACACATACAATTACTACAGGGGTACCAAATGGGAATAGCAGACAGGGGCTGTCGTCTTGAGGTATTAAACACTGTGATGGAAATTGATTTTTTGCTTTAATCCTCATTGCCAATCTTTACAGTGACAGAGACCCACAGCCAGCAGAGGACAAGAGGTGAACTATACAGTTTATTCCTGGTCTAATGTAAAAGGGACAAAGGGAAGGGGGTGTGCAGTCGCTGATTAAAAATAAACATTAAAGGCAAAATCAAGATGAGAAATAAAGTAATGTCCAACTTACACGTGAACATACAAATGAAGAACAGGAGTAGGCCATTCAGCCTCTCAAGCATGCTGTGACATTCCAAAAGATTGCAGCTGACCTAATTGTTCTCATTCCCAACCCACACACACCTATTAACCATTGACCCCCTTGTTAGTTAAGAATGTATTCACCTCAGCCATAATAATATTCAAGACCCCACCTTCGCTGCTGCGTGGGATAGAGAACTTGAAAGGCTCACGAGTTTCTGTGAGAAAGATTTCTCCCTCCTTAGCCATCCAGGACAAAGCAGTCCACTTGACAGGCACCACATCCACATCCACAAGCATTCACTCCCTCCACTACCAACACTCAGTAGCAGCAGTGTGTACTATTTCCAAGATGCACTGCAGAACTTCACGAAAGATCCTGCTACAGCACCTTCATAACCCACGAACACTTCCACCTAGAAGGACACGGTCAGCAGATATATGTGAACACCTCTATCTGCAAATTCCCCTCCAAGCCACTCACCATCCTGACTTGGAAATATATTGTTTTTCCTTCAGTGTCACTGGGTCAAAATTCTGGAATTCCCTCCTTAAGGGCATTGTGGGTCAGCCTACGGCACATGGACTGCAGTGGTTCAAGAAGGCAGCTCACCACCAACTTCTCAAAGGGCAACTAGGGATGGGCAATAAATGCTGGGCCCTGCTAACGACATCCCGTGAGTGAATTTTTAAAAAATCTCTGACTGTCAACACCAGCATAGACATTTTGGACCAGATGGGATGATTCTATGCAACCATGTTATGAAGAAAACAGCGAGGGAACATTGTCAAAAAATCAGAGAACATGCTAAAAGTGGTATCCCTGGTGGTGTTGCACTCCATCAGTACTGCACAGACAGTGTCAGTCTCATTTTTGGTGCATGTTTCTGGAGTGTGAGTGGGGTGTGGAGGGGTGTGGTTGGTAGTTGGAGCTACACACTGTCCAATGCACCCTCTGAGGTCATGACCCCAAACTCTTATCTCATGACTCCACTTTGGGATCCCAATCCCCACTTTGGGAAGCCCTGTGAACTCAAGTCAGAGAGTAGCAGAAATTTTAAAATAAAGTTCTCTAAAGAATATGAATATCATTGCTTGGGCCAGCATTAATTGCCCAATCCTATTTACCCCTTGAGAAGACAGTGGTGACCTGCCTTCTTGAACAATTGCAGGCCCTGTGGTGTAGATATATTCACAGCTCTGTTAAGGAAGAAACTAGATCAAATATAATTCAGTCCCAACTTTGAAATCATACATTCTGCTTTTTCCTTTCATTGTCTTTAAACTTGAAAGAGGTCGACACATTGAAGCAAAATACTGCGGGTGCTGGAAATTTGAAACAAACACAGAGATGCTGGAGAAACTCAGCAGGCCTGGCAGCAAGTGTGGAGAGAGAAAGTAAAGTTAACTAGACTTCTGAAGAAGGGTCACTAAACCTGAAACATTAACTCTGTTTCTCTCTCTCTCCAGAGATGCTGCCAGACCTGCTGAGTTTCTCCAGCAATTTCTGTTTTTGTTTCAGATTTCCAGAATCTGCAATTCTTTGTTTTATTTAAGGATTTCATTGCGATTTGGCTGTAAAGAACATCCTGTATGTTTGTGGCAGATGCTATAAAAATGCAAGATAACAAGGTGTAGAGCTGGATGAACACAGCAGGCCAAGCAGTATCAGAGGAGCAGGAAAGCTGACGCTTCGGGCCTAGACCCTTCTTCAGAAACTTGTTATCTCAGATTCTCCAGCATCTGCTTCCTACTACCGCTATAAAAATGCAAGTTCTTTCTTAGAGTGGGCAATTGAAGCAACATTTCAGAGCTTTTTTTTCCTTTATTCATTTGAAGGATGAGGGCATCACTGGCTAGGCAGCAATTATTGCCATGCAGGCAGTTAAGAGTCAACCACGTTGCTGTGGGTTGGGAGTCACATGTAGGCCAGACCAGGAAAGGATGGCAGTTTCCTTCCCTAAAGGACATGGGTTTGTCTGACAATCGGTCATCATTAATTCCAGGTTTTTATTCAAATTCCACCATCTGCCATGGCGGGATTCAAAACTGGGTTCCCAGAATGTTATCTGGGTCTCTGAATTAACAGTCCAGCAATAATACCACTAGGCCTTCACCTTCCCTGAGACACAATCGCACAATGTCAACTACATTATGTTGATTTCTCCAATGTTTTCATAATTAAAACCAAGAGAATCCATTGCACCAATTCAGAAGCAGCTTGCTTCAGCAACAACACCCTTTGAACAATATTTGATTAGTGTTTGTTGCTAAACCCAAAATATCTGACAGCTAATGGGATAAATGACTTTCTGCTTCAAGATGAGACAAATTGTTAAACTGGTGAAAGAGAAAATGATGAGTAAATCCGCAATATACTTAAACCTTAAACTTTCTATTAACGCTAATAGAATGTTAAAAGCAGTCTCCTTCATGGAAAATAAATCAAAACTAAATGAATATGCAGGAGCATTATTGTACAACTTAGTAATCAATGGTATTTCTCAGTCATCAACTGCAGATTAAACCCCCAGTAAGCATCCTCTGGTATGCCAGAGTATTAATTTGTTGGGTGGATGGATTATTGTCTTCAGCACCCTACCATCTGTGAGAGGTGAGGGACACACAGGAAATAGCCATTTCAGACGGGGTATCTACACGTACTGCAGCTTCACTGATAGCTAAAGAGGCCAATTCTTGAGAGTCAAGTTCTGTCACAAGTGCCCCACCCCAACATGAAGCTGCCCAATGTCTTAGCATAGAGTCATAGAGATGTACAGCATGGAAACTGACCCTTCGGTCCAACTCGTCCATGCTGACCAGATATCCTAAATTAATCGAGTCCCGTTTGCCAGCATTTGGTCCAGATCCCTCTAAACCCTTTCTATTTATATACCCATCCAGATGTCTCTTAAATGCTGCAGTTGAACCAGCCTCCACCACTTCTTCTGGCAGTTCATTCCATACACGCATCACCCTCTGTGTGAAAAAGTTGCCCCTTAGATCCCTTTTAAATCTTTTCACTCTCACCTTAAACCTATGCCTCTCTAGTTTTGGACTCCCCTACCTTGGGGAAAAGACCTTGACTATTCACCTTATGTCCCTCATGATTTTAGAAAGCTCTATAAGCATGTTGGTGTTTTTGTCGTTGGGCTGCCAAGCTGGTGCAGCCAATGGTCATTCTGGTGTTATACAGGGCCTTGGTGAGACTATACCTGGAGTATTTCATGCAGTTTTGGTTTCCCTCCCTAATATAGCTTATACTTGCCATAGAGGAATGCAGTGGAGGTTCACCAGACTGATACCCAGGATGGCTGGTCCATTGTAAGAAGAGAGATTGGGCCTGGATTCATTTGAGTCTAGAAGGCTGAGAAGGGATCTGATAGAACCGTATCAAATTCTAACAAGACTGGACAGACTAGATGCAGGGAGGATGTTTCCCTGGTTGAGGAGTCTAGAACCAGGGTACACAGTCTCAGGATGTGGATACATTTAGACTGAGATGAAGAAAATTTTCTTCATTCAAAGGGTCGTGAACCTGTGGAATTCTCTATCACAGAAAGCTGTGGAGGCCAAATCACTGAATATATTCAAGTAAGAGATCGATAAATGTTTAAATTTTGAAAGCATCAAAGGGTATGGGGAGAAAGCACAGATTTGGCATTCAGTTAGATGATCAGCCATGATCATATCGAATAGTGAAGTCTCGAAGGGCAGAATAGCCTACTGTTATTTCCTGTGTTTCAACTCTACAGCATGTAAGATGATACTCTAGTGCTTTTCTGAGGGAGTGCTGCACTGTTGGAAACTCTATTGCTGAGCTGATGTGAGACCCCTGTTTGGAAAATACACCTAACGAGCAAGGTTAAGCCATTCAGCCCTATGAGCCTTCTTCCCAATTCAATAAGATTATGGCTGATCTGGTTGTGGTCTCGGTCTCAACCCCAATTTCTGGTTTGCTCCCTCAGATTGGCTTGACAGATCCACAGCGCTGTGTCCAGAAGATCAGGGAATTCTCCCCAGTGTTCTGACTAATACCTACCCCTCAATAGCCTATAAAAACCAATGGCCTAGTTATTCATTCCATCCGTTGTTTATGGGATCTCACAGATTGATGGCCAGTGTAGTGCTTGGAGACATCCTGAGAATGAGAAAGGTCCTATATTAGTGCAACTAAAGCAAAAATATTGCTGATTTTGGAAATCTGAAACAAACACAAAGAATGCTGGAGAAACTCAGCAAGTCTGGCAACATCTGTTGAGGGAAAGAGAAACTGTTAATATTATGAGTCTGATCTGACTCTTCTCCAATGCAAGTTTATTCCTTTCTAAATTAGGAAAACTACGTGAATACAAGTCTAGACTTTGGGAGCAATGGGCTCAACTGATAATTGAAGACAGATTTTACAAGATAAAGGAGTACAGTTTAAGTGATGTCAATACTAGGGTACAGTGTCAACAATGTCAGGATTGGGGTACAGTGTCAGCAGTATTAATGTTGGGGTACAGTGAAAGTGATGTTAACATTGGGATAGAATACGTCTGTGATGTTAATATCGGGGTGGATTGTCAGTGATGTTAATATTGGGTACAGTGTCAGCAATGTTAATGTTGGAGTGCACTGTTAGAGATGTTAATATTGGGGTACAATGTCAGTGATGTTAATGTTGGGATTCACTGGTGAATATCTCATGTCTTGCGCTGCAGGTTCTGGAAATCTCTCGCGGCTTTGCTCACAGGAAACGAGGATGGTACCATGTAGGTCAATTCTTGTCTACAGGGTGTGTTGGAGCTTGAATTCACCATCACCATGACAACCGAAAAGTTTCACCCCTCCTGCTGCCTCTGAGCAAAATGTCAAAGCTGAGAGAGTAGAAAGCTGGTGCAGAGAACAATATTGGCACGGTGAGTAGCAGCTCTTGGGCAGCACTCAGGATTCTCACCCATTCATTCTGAAGGCATGAGGTTAACCCTTCACCTGCAGCCCAATGACATTCTACAAAGCGGTCAAATCACAGGGCTACTGAGAATGAGCAGAGGGGTTGGGACTAATTAGGTAACTCTTCCAGACGGCCAGCACAGGAACAATGGGCTAAATGGCATCCCTCTGCACATTTTAATTTTATGAATCTCTCTATGGCCTTGATTCTCTGGAGTCCTATTGTTTTATTTTTACATTCTCTTCACACATATTGAATCGGAGCTGGTATTTAAACATTCCCCGACAACCAATGACCCCCCCCAAACTTGTCATCATTCTGCAGGTACTCTTATTGGGAGTGGGGAACTTGAATCACATGGGAACAGCAGAAAACCGTTTACTGCTTTGAGCTGGTTCTGTAATTCAACTAGACCCTGGCTAGTTGACCTAACTCCACATACATAGGAAACAGGAAATAAGAACAGAAGTAGGCCATTAAGCCCCTCCAGCCTGCTCCACCCTTCAACTGTATCATGGCTAATTTTTTTACCTCAAAACCATTTCCCTCACTACTCCCCATATCCCTTGATATCTTCAACACTTAGAAACCAATTGATCTCTGCCATGAGTACACTCAATGCCTGAGCTCCCACAATCCTCTGGGGTAGAGAACTGTAAAAATCACCACTTTCTGTGTGAAGAAATTCCTCCTCATCTCAGTCCAAAATAACTTGCCCTTTATTCTGAGATTCGTCTGCCAGCCCCCTTCTCCTTGGTTCTAGGCCTTCCATCCTAGTTGAGGGACACATTCTACCTTCATCTATGCTGTGAAGCCCTGTAAAAGCTTTGTAGGTTTCAATGAGATCATCTGTCATTCTTTGAGACTCTACAGAATATAGTCCCAGTCTCCTCAATCTCTCATTGTGGGACTATCCTTTCATCCCAGGAATCAGTCTGATGGTCCTTCACCACACTCCCTCTGGGGCAAGTATATCCCTCATTAGGTAATGGGACCAAAATTGCACCCAATACTCCAGGTACAGTCTATCAAGGTTGTATATAATTGCAACAAGACTCCCTGACAGAATCACAGTGTTGTTATAATGCAGAAGGAGGCTATTCCACCCACTGTGCTTGCACCAGTTCAAATGGGCAGTATTACCCAGTGCCAACCTCCTGCTTTTTCCCCCTGCCCTTACACATTTCTATCCAAATAACCAGCCTCTGTCCTCTTGAATGCCTCAACTGAACCTGTCTCCACCACATTTCCAGCCAGTGCATTGCAGACCCTATCTACTCGCTATGTGATAACGATTTTTCTCACATTACCCTTGCTTCTTCATAAAGGCCTACACATCATTTTCTTTCCTAATTGTGTGCTGTCTTTGTCATGAAAATCTATTAATCTCAAATATCAGATTAACAATTAATTGTGCATCAAGTACCATTTGCAATCCCCACAATTGAGTTTCCCAGCCTCCCTCTGCAGCAGTGGCCCCTGATAACTCCATCCGTCATGGACTTTAGTGGACAGAACCCTAGGATTGATCATGGCTCACTGCCTAAAGTGACTGGGCTGGACAATTCCAATTACCATGACCCACAGAAGACCCACCTTGACCAAGGCCATTGGCTAATATCGGAGGCTGCCCTTGACTGATTGGAACCCCCTGATTGAAGTGCATCTCTCTGGACTTAACTGAGGACTACTCCCCTTAAACTTTGCAACTTGATAGTTTGCTTGTAGTAAGTGCAGAGTATTTGTCCATGAACATTGCTGGCACATGTTGCGGGTGCGAGATTGCTGTAGTACAGTGCTAGTTGACAAAATACCCACTCCCTTAGCTTTGTGTCTGTGCTGACTGGAACTACTGCGAGCCTTTAAGGTCTGACGAGGGGTCAAAATGATAAAAGGCAAGGCAAGACATGGATACAGTGAGTACTCAAGTAAAAAGGAAAGTCACCACAGTTTGAAAGGACCATTGGGTAGCTCATCTACTGGAGAGAGAAAGAGATGACTAGTGGCAGTTTAAGCTGAGGGTCACCATACCTCAGACAAGGGAAGAGGTTGATAACCCCAGCTGATGCAGGAATTGAACCATACTATCACTACCACTCTGCATTGCAAACCAGCCATTTAGCCAACTGAGCTATGCACAAAGTGAACAGGATCTAAGAGAGTGAGCAAGCTGCTCTGAGATGGAGTCTGGTCCAATTCATGAGCTGGGTGCCTATCCTTGTGCACAGAGTATCCTTGCAGCAGCCTTTCAATGAGATGTGCCAGTATGCTCCAAAGTGCAACACTGATGTGCAGAAGCAAACTGTAAGTGGATCAATGTTGTGCTGTAATGATGCCAAGAGGCTGGCATGTCTGATGTCAGCATCTATGGACATGGGGCACATGCAGCCAATGTCTATGGAGAGTGCCCTGAGATGTTGGAGTTGGGTGTCCATGATGGAGGCCTGGAGGAGCAGAAGGTGAGTTCTAGACTCTAGGTTGCCGCTCAGGGTTTCATGTTGGGAATTCTTGATGTCTTGTTTCTATCTGGTGGGTGGGAGAATTGGATAGTATGTATTAATGAAACAAGATTAAGTAATAATGGGTGATAATTGCCATTAAATGCCTTTCTCTAGCAAGAATCTCGTCTTGATGTCCAGGAATTGATGAGAAAAATGTGACTCGTTAGTGCCAACATCTTGAAAGGTCTCCCTTGATATCTCACATGATTCTCCCAAATTTTCACAATTGCCACATTTTTCAAGCCTGGAAAGATTGTAGCATTTTGCTCGTTTCTGTTTGGCTGCTGCTTTCTTGGTCTTTGCCAATTTAGATTAGGCCTTTGCCTACCATTTTCCATCTACTCATGGATCTCACTTCCTTCTGGCGCTGCTTTCCTTCCCTTCCTCAATATTTGTTGAAAACTGCCCAGGTATATCCAGTACACAAAAAGCAGGACAGATCCAACCCTGCAATTACCACTCCATCAGTTTACTCTTGATCATCAGCCAATTACCGCTCCATCAGTCTACTCTCAATCATCAGCGAAGTTATGGAAGGTGCTATCATTAACAGTGCTATCAAGCAGCATCTGCTCAGCAATAATCTGCTCAGTGATGCTGAGTCTGAGTTCCGCCAGGGCCACTTAGCTCCTGACCTCATACATCCTTGGTTCAAACACAGACAATAAAGTTAAATTCCAGATGTGAATTGAGAGTGACAGCCTTTGTCATCAAAACTGCATTTGACAATTATGGATTCAAGAAGACCTAGCAAAACTGGAATCAAGGGGTATCAGGGGGCAAACCTGGAGTCATACCTGGTACATGGAAAGATGATTGCAGTTGTTAGAGGTCAGTCATCTCAGCTCCAGGGCATCTCTGCAGGAGTCCTTAAGAGTACTATCCCAATCCTAACCATCTTTAACTGCTTCATCAATGATATTCCCTCCATCATAAAGTCAGAGTGGGGATGTTCGCCAAAGATAGCACAGTATTCAGCACCATTTGTGACTCCTCAGATACTGAAGGAGTCCATGTTCAAATGCAACAAGATCTGGACAACATCCAGGCTTGGACGGAAAAGTGGCAAGTGGCATTCACACCACACAAATGCAAGGCTTATGACCATCACCACTAAGAGACAATCCAACCACCACCCCTTGACATTCAATGGTGTTATCATCTCTGAATCCCCCACCATCAACATCCTGGGGAATGCCATTGACCAGAAGCTCAACTGGACTTGCCACATAAACACAGTAGCTACAAGAGTAGGTCAGAGGCTAGGAAAACTGCGGCGAGTGACTCATCTCCTGACTCCCCAAAGCCTGTCCATCACCATTAGGGTGGCACAGTGGCTCATCAGTTAGCACTGCTGCTTCACAGTGTCGGGGACCCAGGTTTGGTTCCAGCAACTGTCTGTGTGGAGTTTGCACGTTCTCTCCCGTCTGCCTGGGTTTCCTCATGATACTCTGGGTTCCTTCCACATTCCAAAGATGTGCAAGTTAGGGTGGATTGGCCATGCTCACTTGCCCCATAGAGTCCAGGGTTATGCAAGTGAGGGGGATTAGCCATGGAAAAAGCAGGATTACAGGGATAGGGTAGGGGATGGGTCTGGATGAAATGCTTCTTGGAGGGTTAGTGTGCACCTGATGAGCCTTTAGGTCTGCTTCCGCACTGTAGGGATCCTATGATCTACAAGGCACAGGTCAGGTGTATGATGGAATACTCCCCCATTGTCTAGATGGGTGCAGCTCCAACAACACTCAAGAAGCTTGACACCAACCAGGACAAAGTAGCCCCCATCCACTCCCTTCACCGCTGACGCTCAGTAGCAGCACTGTGTACTATCTACAAGATGCACTGCAGAAATTCACCCAAGTTTCTCAGACAGTACTTTCCAAACACACAACCACTTCCACCCAGAAAGACAAAGGCAGCAGGCACATGGAACACCACCCCACAAGTTCCCTCCAAGCCATTCACCATCCACGACTGGAACCAAATCCTGGAATTCCCTCCCTAATTACATTGTGAGTCAACACACAGCAGGTGGACTGCACGGTTCAAGAAGGCAGCTCACCACCACCTTCTCAAGGGCAACTAGGGACAGGCAATAAATGGTGGTCAGCCAGCAACGCCCACATCCCACAAATGAACTTATTTTTTAAAAAAATCCCTTATGCTTGTGCAGAGGCTTTCTGGTATCAGCGTTTGGGTGTCATCTGGGCATCTATGGGCTTTGGTGGCTATCTTTAGTAGTCAGCTTTAGCTCGGGGGAGAACATAAGGAAGCAAAAGTCAATGCAGCCCTCCCAATTTTTTAAAGCCTCTTGGGATAGCACTGGTTATGCCAGCCCAGGTTTTGTCTCCATGTAGATTCCAGGACATGAGCCCACAAGCTTGGACTTGAAGGTGAGTGAGGGTCCCACCTATTGAGCCATGGTCTGTCACAGTTGGATGTGGGCACAAGAATAGGGCATTGCCAGCTGAGGGATAAGGACAATGTGGGGAGGGTGTTGCCTGTACTGGTTAGGCTGGTTCTAAAAGAAGGTAGGTTGCAGGGAGCCAATTAAAGCTAATTGCTCTCAATATATTGCAGGCTGGTCACAAGACACCTGTCATAAGAAAGCCAGTTACCGAGGCACAATGAGGAGCTTGGCCCAATCATCAGCCCACAAACAGATAAAAGTCACTCTGCGTAGGCTGTGAGGTTTTTGGAATCAAATGAACAATTTAATGATGTTGGGCTGGCTCATCGTATTTTTTTTTTTTAATTTGAAGACTAATGAAAACTGGAGCTTCTAAACTATTGTCAGCCTAATCCAGGCTTTGCTAATAAGGCCTGGGGCCTGGCTTATTTTTTGAACAGGGTTCATTCGAGCAGCTCAGGACTGTGAGGCCTTTGGTTAATTATCCAAACTCATTGCCCTGCTCCCAACCCCCAACACCTCAAGGCCTAGTTAGTCTCCCCTTGACTTCTTGTCTTCTCTCTACTTGCTAATTCATTTTGCTTTAAGGAGGCAAGGGGCTACAGGATAAATGTGGAAAACATGTTGAATGACAGTCTGAATTTTCAAGGATCCAGAAAAGAAAGAGGGCACCCTTTAGCTTACAGAGGTGCCTAGACCGGTAAGGCAAGGATTTTCACAGGAACTTGTTCATTCAAACCCAGGTTGCGTGGCAACTACCAGTCAGTTCTCCAAGGATTAACTCTTTCTACACTACCAAATCCAAAATAATTTCATGTGCAGAGATCCACCTTAAGCATATGTATTTTCGCAAGCCTCAGCCCTCCCTAAGTAAAAATCTAAGGGAGACATACAACTATAAACTAAATTTTTAGTTTATAGAATTTTTACAGCATGGAAAAATACCCTTCAGCCCATCATGCCTGCACTGGTCATCAAGTATCTAAATATATTCTAATCAATCTGTTTGAAAATGATATTACACTCCTCTGGAGCAGGTGAGATTTGAACCTAGGCTACCTGGCTCAGAAATAGCAACACTACCACCACGCCACAAGAGTCCTCATCAAACATCTAGCTATTTTAATCCTACTTTTCAGTACTTAGCCTGAATGCATTGCATGCTATGGCATTTCAAGTGGTCATCTAAATAGGTCTTAAATGCCTCAAGGCTTCCGATCTCTACCACCCTTTGAAGCAATGTCTATTGTTTGAAAAAACATGTGTGGTGATGTGGGCGTTGCTGGCTAGGCCAATGTGTGTTGCCCTTGAGAAGGTGGTGTTGAGCTGCCTTTCCACAGTCTGTGTGGCATAGACACACACTCCATGTTATTAGGGAGGGAGTATCAGGATTTTGATCCGGTGACAGTGATGAAATGGAGACATAGTTCGTCAGGGAGGTGTGTGTGTCTGATGTGAGAGGGGATTGTAAGAGATGACGTAAGTGCTCCCATCACTAACCTGCATGTGATCATCTTGTTAATAATTGGATGATTAATGAGTTCATCCATAATAGACAGTACATTAACATTGAACAGTTTTATCACCAGTTGATGTGCTTTACCTACTGGCCATTTCTATAACGCTCTCTTTCTGTTTCTCTCCCATCCTTTCTCTTTCTCCTTTCTCATTTTTGATCCACTTCTCTTCTCTCATTTTCCTTCCCTCCCTCCCTCTCTCTCTCGTGCTCACTCTTTCAGTTTTCCTTTCAGTCAAAAGTGAAAAAGCAAGCTGAGAAAGTGAAGGTAATGTGCGGATGAAATAACAAAGTGAGGTTAATATAGATCAGAGGATGACCTTGTAGTGTGGGACCTAACCTCTTTCTAACAGCAACATGTTTTATTGAATGTAACTAGAATCAGTGGACAGGCTCCAGTTCCAAGTGATCTGGCATTGCTAAGACATATCTTCTTTCACACATGCTCAGAGGCTATCTTTAGAGGAAATTCCCTTCAATTGACAAACAGGGGTGAAAATATAGAAATAATCTCAGAAGAGGTGAAAGCAAATTTCATTTTTACACATGCAAAGAAGCAAAAGACATTGATCCTATGGTAGGTTGCGTACTGGCCCTGCCCCTGAGCTCTGGGTTTGAGTCGCAATTCACTGCTTGATAGTTAAAGATGTTACGTTCATGACTTGGCTGCAAGCGTTGTGTACCAACCTACAAATCCTTCCAAAACTTGCAAACCTTTCCTATGGCAGGCGGCAAGAATGGGAGAGTCTCCTTGTCAGCCATGCTTGATACGTAGTAGTACACACTTCAGGCTATAGCTTTTGCCTTCAGGCTGACAATCTGTTCCAGGAAAGACATGCAATGGAAGAAACTGTAAGCACACATGTTGTCTACCTGAGTCACTAAATGTGGGAAGATCTAGATTTAAAGGTACAAAACTGGATACTTAGTGACCCAATACAGGGATTGACAGACCATAGGAAATAGAAACAGGAGTAAACCATTCGGCCCTTCAAGTCTACTCTACCATTCAATAAGATCATGGCTGACATTCCTTACATCCACTTTCCTGCCCTTTCCCCACAATCCTTGATTCCCCTTCAAATCAAGAATATGTCTATCTCAGCCTTAAACACAGAAAAGCACTCCGCCCCCACAGCTTTCTGTGGCAAGGAATTCTAAATACTCATAACCCTCTGAGAGAAGAAATTCCTCCTCATCTCAGTCTTAAATTAGCACCCCTTCATTCTGAGACTGTGCCCTCTGGTCCTAAATTCTCGCATGAGGGGAAACATTCTCTCAGCATTTACCCCATCAAACCCCTTAATGATTCGATATATTTCACTGAGATCACCTTTCATTCTTCTAAACTCCAGTTAATCTAACCTGTTTAGCCTTTGCTCATAAGACAATACTTCCAAACCAGGGATCATCCCAGTGAACTTTCACTGACAGAATGGGGCATGGCCTGGGACAGGCCTGGGAGCCTAAAATACAACGCCAGATGATACTCAGGAGGGACAGCTTAGAGATTGGAAATATATTGGTAGGTTTTATTGGTAGAGGGATTGAGTTTCGGAGCCATGAGGTCATGTTGCAGCTGTACAAAACTCTGGTGCGGCCGCACTTGGAGTATTGCGTACAGTTCTGGTCACCGCATTATAGGAAGGATGTGGAAGAATTGGAAAGGGTGCAGAGGAGATTTACCAGGATGTTGCCTGGTATGGAGGGAAGGACTTATGAGGAAAGGCTGAGGGACTTGAGGCTGTTTTCATTAGAGAGAAGAAGGTTAAGAGGTGACTTGATAGAGACATACAAGATGATCAGAGGATTAGATAGGGTGGACAGTGGGAGCCTTTTTCCTTGGATGGTGATGGCTAGCACGAGGGGACATAGCTTTAAATTGAGGGGTGATAGATATAGGACAGATGTCAGAGGTAGGTTCCTTACTCAGAGAGTAGTAAGGGCGTGGAATGCCCTGACTGCAAAAGTAGTAGACTCGCCAACTTTAAGGGCATTTAAATGGTCATTGGATAAACATATGGATGATAATGGAATAGTGTAGGTTAGATGGGCTTCAGATTGGTTTCACAGGTCGGCGCAACATTGAGGGCCGAAGGGCCTGTACTTCGCTGTAATGTTCTATCTTCTATGTTCTATAAAGAACAAGGTTTCGTGATAATACCATAAAAGATAGAATTAGGCCATTTGGCCTATTGATTATGCTCCACCATTCAATCATGGCAAATATGTTTCTGAACCCCATTCTCCTGCTTTCTCTCAGTAACTGTTGATCCTATTAACAATCAACAATCTATCTCTGTCTTAAATACGCTCAATGAGTGACCTCTACAGCCTTCTGTGGCAATGAGATCCACAGATTCACCACCCTCTGGCTGATGATGATGATAATGCTAGAACCTTGGGGATTTTACAGAGGCAGTCGTGCACTCTCTGAAGGTGGGCAGACAGGGACAGTACTCTTGCCTCAGAGGCAGTGGTTATGATGAGTTCAAATCCCAGTACAGGCCCGAAGTGTAAAAGTCAAAGTGGATAGCCCTGAGGGAGGGCTGCACAGTCAGAGGTTCGGTACTGCGTGTGTGAGCTGCTAAATTGATGAGGCTCCATTTGCCCTTCTGGATGGACATAAAAATCTCATGGCTCCATTTTGAAGAAGGGCAGAGTAGTTGCCCTCACTGCCTTGATTCCTTAAGGAGTGTTACAAAGCAAATGATATGGTTGTTCAGCCATCCCTCAATTGGAAGCTGACATCCACTCATGTTCTCCTGAGTTTCTAGCATAGGTCTTTGTGTGATTGGGCAGACAAATTCCTGGCTTGTTTTCCCTTAGGTGGATGGTCAGAATGTTACATGAGGGAGAGGGATCCAGAGAACAGGATTTGCTTCCTATGGGATGTCACAGGTTTGACCTGGTAGTTCAACAGCAACTAGGGTTGTGTGCTGTGGGCAATGTGGCTGCTGCACCATGGCATTGCCATTGAGAGGCAATGCTGGATTGCCAATATTTACCCGGGTGCACAGCAGAAGTTAGAATTGGCACAAGGGATAGTGGTCTTTTGGCAGATATCCGCTGAGTGGTGAATTGTTCTCAGAATGGCGAGTAGTAAAATAAGGCTGGAATCAGATGCAAGGTACTCCAAAGGGACAGGTTAGTTAGAAAGCAGGAACAGGGTACTGAAGAAGGATCTAGGCCCGAAACGTCAGCCTTCCTGCTCCTCTGATGCTGCTTGGCCTGCTGTGTTCATCCAGCTCTACACCTTGTTATCACAGGGTACTGAGTTGAATGGCAGAGCAGGCTTGAAGAGTTGAAGGGTCTATTGCTGCTCCTATATTCGATGTTCACTGACATGATAAGATATGGTAGGAAATTTTGCAGTGAGAAAGCCCCTGGTCTTTTCAACGACATCATGCCGTTCCCTTCTTCCCCTACCCCAAATTGGGAATCTGGGACAAATGAACATACAAACAAGAGTAGGCCAGTCAGCCTTTTCAGCCTGCTCCACTACTTGATTGACAAATCTGTGGAACTCATTACCTCAGAAGACTTTGGAGGCTCAGTCATTCAGTGTCTTTAAGACAGAGATAGATAGTACTTAATTAGTAAGGAGATTAAGGGTTATGTGAAGAAGACAGGAGAATGGAGTTGAGAAACATCAGCCATGATTGAATGGTGGAGGAATTTTGATGGGCTGAATGGCTGTAATTTTAACCTGAACTCTACATTCCTGCACATTACCGATAATCTTTAATCCCATTGGTCATCAAGAATCTATCCACTTCTGCCTCTGACAGTGAAACTTTGGAATTCTGTACCCCGGTTAGCTGTGGAGACTGTAGCGATGAATGTAGCCAAGACTGGGATCAATAGATTTTTGGACCTGATAGGAATTAAGGGATATCAGTGGCGTGGGAAGGTGTGTCTGAGGTGGAGATCGGCCATGCAGTTATGCAAGGTTGGAGCAGCATTGATGGGCTGAATGGCCTGATGCTGCTCCTGTTCCTTTGCCTTGAAAAGATGTCGTTAAGGCAGTTTCAATGTGACATTGAGCCAAACAATGTGGTATTAGGTCAGACATTTTGGTCAAGGGTGATAAGATGAGAAAATTTCAAAGCTTTACACCTAGATAGCTGAGGGCACTGAATGTAATCATAGCTCACCGTCTGTAAAGCTGCCTTAACTGAAATTAAAATTATGCAACCAAAAACAACATGCAATCTCTGATGTGGTTTGAACTGAATTCTTTTGTGGCCTGTTTGTCTCCAGCCCAAGATAATTTCAAGATGAGCAGGACCTTAAATGCTTTGGAAGGGAAGAGGTTTCAAAGCTGTGGAGCAGGTGAGTATAGGATAAAGAAGAAAAACAACCTGTCTTTATGGTACACCTTCACCACAGCAAAATACCATGGGATGGGTCGTATGCACGACAGTACTTAGTAAAATTGATTCGACAGTCTGTACATTGGAAGATCCCGCCATTTGACCACATATGGTGCAGGGTTTTGAATCACGCTCGACTGAGGGTCCCCGTCTTGGATGCAGGTAAAGATCCCATGGTTGTTGTGTTGAAAAGACAAGTGTGGGTTTTCTCACCAGAGTCTGGACCAATTTTTATCCCCACATACCAGCCTTGAGACATTAACACTTCTTTGCTGCCTTCACAGATGCTGCCAGACGTGCTGAGTTTCTCCAGCATTTCTGTTTTTACTTTAGATTTACAGCATCCAAGGTATTTTTGCTTTCATTCCAATATTCATCTCCCACCCGAAGATCAGAATACAGATCATCTGGGCTATTTGTCCCTTTACGGCCTGTGGGACCTTACTTTGCACAAACTGGCAGCTGCAGTGCACCAGTGCCTATCAGACCTGAATCTTTCTGCACTGTAACAATTCTGAGATTTTTAAAAATTTTTTCTTTCAAATCTCTACAGTATGGAAGTAGGCCATTTGGCCCATCCAGTCCACACCGACCCTCCAAAGAGGATCCCACCCAGATCCACCCCATCCCTGTAACTTGCATTCCCCTTGTCTAATTCACCAAGCCTGCTCATCCCTGGTCACTAAGGGCAAGTTAGCATGGCACATCTGTGGACTGTGGGATGAAACCAGAGGAAACCCATGCAGACACAGGGAGAATGTGCAAATCTCACACAGAGAGTCGCCCGCGGGTGGAGTCAGACCCGAATCCCTGGTACTGTGAGGCAGCAGTGCTAACCACTGAGCCACTGGGCCACCCCTCTCTAGAAGCCTTTTGTTGGTTGCAAAGACCCCTCCTCAGCTCATCAAAGATAATGTAGGAATTTTTTCTAGATGCACCTTGCCAGAAAAACTACATTTAAAGCCAAATTCGATCCTTTTTGCTTGCTAACTGATTGTACAAATTGATACAGATCAACATCAGGCGAATAGAGTTAAAATGTAGATCAGACATGGAATGGCGGAGCAGAGTGGCTTCTTGCTGTTGCTAAGCTGGAGCAAAAGGCCGGTAACAGGGGAGGTGGATGGTTATAGAGTAAAATATTGTCTTTGACAATCGGACATTTTTTTTGTACGTTACCAACCTGTGGGAGTAAAGCTCCAAGATCAGTAATGCAGGCCAGAAGCCTAGATTAGTGTTAACATTTCAGTCCTCCCACATCCAGATTAGTATCAATTAATTTTTTTTTTCCTTTTGGGAGGTCATTAGCATCATGTGAGCAAACCTTTGAGTGAAAGAGAGAGAGAGAGAGAAAAGGCCTCAGTGTCTGTCTCTCACCGTGCACGTACCCAGGCCCGTTTTATGTAACAAAGCTCTCAAAATCGAACCCTTTGTTCTTTGTTCCCCGTTAAAGGGGACCCGGTGCCAACTGGCTCTATGACTGGGACCGCATGAGTAATGTCACATGGGCACCAGGCACGGTTGAAGGGGGGCGGTGGGGAGCTGGAAGGCCCCATATGGATTTAGAGGGTATTAGTGTGGGGTATGTATAGGCTGAGCGTCGCTGCTATTCATCAGCTGCCCAGCAATGAATGGATGCTCTATTGCTTTTGGTGAAGGGATTTAGGCTGGAACAAGTGTGCGGCTTAGGTACAGTAATGGATGAGAAATGTGCGCACATCTGCCTAGAATGCAGCACTCTCCTGATAAGGTTTAATTACAGAATTCCGTCCATAACATTCTCTCATGCACATCCAGCCAATGTAACTGCTTAATTCACACACAATTTATTAGGAGGCACATTATAGGATCGCAGTGATAATTGAGAGGTCATACGACAGGCATCTGGAGAGTGGTGGTGTTGGTGGGAGAGGAAGAAAAGAGAGGAGAGAGGGAAGTTTAGAACAGAGAAGAAACGGAAACCAAAGAAGGTTGGGAACAGCACATTTTATTCTGCAATTTTTAAAAAATCTGGACATTGTGAAGACAGAAGTGAATAGATTATTGGTGAAAGGTTATCAGAGGAGGAGGGGTGGTGTGGGTATGTGGAACAACCACGTTGGCCACGATGTTATTGAATGGTGGAGCAGGTCTCATGGGGCCAAATGGCTTGCTCTTGTTCCTAACTTGTAAGTTTGTCTAACAGAGGAAGGAGAAGTAAGTCAGATAGTTGCAGCCAACCTTAGAATCAAGCTGTGGAGAAAGGAGGCTATTTGGGCCATTATGTCTCTTTGTTGAAACTATTCAATGAATCCAATCACTCCCCCACCCCAGTCATACCTTGATCAAGACTTTATTCAATTCCCTTTTGATAGTTCCTATTGAATCTACTTCCACTATCCTTTCAGCAACACATTCCAGATTCCATCAACACACTGTGTAAAATGGGGGCTGGTTTAGCTCATTTGGCAGGATGATTGGTTTGCAAAGCAGTGTGATGCCAACTGCCTGGATTCAATTCCCATCACTGGCTGAAGTTACCATCTCCTTCACAAACTCTCCCCTCACATGAGGTATGGTAGCCCTCAGGTTAAATCACTTCACCTGATGAAGCAGCAGTGCCATAAAAGCTTGTGATTTCAAATAAACCTGTTGGGCTATAACCTGGTGTTATATGACTTCTGACTTTGACCACCCATCCAACACCAGTACCTCCACATCATGGTAAGATTATGGCAACACAACTGTGTAAAATAAATACTGCTTCACATCCCCTTTGGTTGTTCTACCAATTATCCTTACTCTGTGTCCTTTTGGTGCTGACTCTCCTGCCACTGAAAACAGTTTCTACTTAATAATTTGATCAATGATCTTCCAGATCATTAAGCATGGCAATCAAATCTTCTTCAAATGGGCCAAACCTGATTAGTTCAATAGTCTCGGTCTGCACTGCCCTGCTTTTGGATTTATTTCTCAAACCACATTAAGACTGGTATCCCCTGTAGCCTAAGGTCAAATTCTGGTTGGTGACACTTAACAAAAAACACAAAAGAGATACTGTGCACACCATTCATACTAACAAGACAGCTTCAGACATGGCTCACAGTCAGTCCAAGCTAAAAAACAAAACTGAATCATTCAAGCCATACAAGATTCTTACGGGTCTTGACAGGATAGATAAAGAAAGATTGTTTCCCCCAGTCTGGGACCAGAGGACATAATCTCAGAATAAGGAGTCGCACATTTAAGACAGAAATGAAGGGAAATTTATTCTCTCAGAGGGTTGTGAATCTATGGAATTCTCTACTGCAGAGGGCTGTCAAGGTTGGGTCATTAAATATATTCATGGCTGAGGTAGAGATATTTTTAATCAGGAAAGGAATCAAAGCTCAGGCAGGAAAGTGGAATTGAGGATTATCAGATCAGCATGATCTCATTGAATGGCACAGCATACTCGATGGGCTGAGTGGCCTACTTTTGCTGTTACATCTTATGATCATAACTAGGATGTTTCAACCAGAACCTCTGTTGTGTTTGTTGGCTTGAATTAAGTTGGCAATAGCAGCTGCATAATCACCCCTCTCAGGGTGGTCTATTCCAAGGGCCTCCAAATGCCCCCAAAATGCTTTACAACCAGTAAACTACCTACTAAAAGTGTAGTTGCTGTTGTGGTGTAGGAAAAGTGGCTACTGCTCAATGCATTAGCAAGCTCCCATAGATGTCAATGTGGAATTTAAGCCTCCACATTGTGATGTCAGCAATTGCAAGAAAGGTGGGAAAAGACAGAGTGAATGAACCTCAAGAACATTTATTTGCAATTTTCCCCATAAGTCCCCAATGGCGACACAAGAATCATTTTGTTATTCATTTACAGAATGTGGACGTCACTGGCTGGAATGAGGGATATGAAGAATCAAGCACAATGCTATGGGTCAGGAGTCACATGCAGACCAGAACAGCTCAGGACAGCAGTTTTCCTCCTTAAAAGGCATTAGCAAACGAGATAGGTTTTTAACAACAATCATGATTAAACTTTTAATTCCAGATTTTTATTGAATTGAAATTCTACTATCTGCCATGCCATGATTTGAACCTGGGTCTCCAGGTTAATAGTCCACCAATAATACCACTAGGCCATTTCACACCATTGAATAGTGTTATTTTCACATACTCACATCTCAGTAAACCCTCAACTGGCCTTAATGGTATACCAGTTCTAATTCTCCTCTTCCTTCCCAAGAAGTTAGATGACTCAAACTACAGACATGTAAAATCCAAGTGGTTGCAACTCTCTGAATGCTAGTCCTGGCCATCGTGAAACTGCTTCTTCAGATGTCCCTGCGTGCTTCATGAACACTATCCTCTTGACCCTTCATCCGTACAAGTTGGAGTCAGCAAAGCACCAGTCTCATTGCATTATCATGCATGATATCAGACCAAGTCAGACGCTACTTCAATCCTTTGACATTTTACTTTGGAGTCCAGGATACCTATGACTTGCATGTTTTTGCCAAATTACATTTCGAGCAGAGACATATGCATTCCATGTATCTAAACAGAATACATCTTACGACTCTTAGTTTTGCTCACCTGCTTTACTACTTCTTTGGAGGCTGCCAGCCTCTCTACACTTCACATTACTTTATTAGCATACACTCACTAACTTCAGCACCGACTTACAGCCTGCCAGCCCCTAAAGGTGACATTGCTTTTTTCAGAGGGAGAGGTGGGCAGCTTGGTAAGGTTGGAGACATTGAATAGTCAAGGGGTGAGTATGCTATTGTGCAGCACTGGGCTATGTCACTGTCACGCGTGTAGCAAACATCTTGTACATGCTTCATCCAGGTGGCTATGTGTGAATATCCAAATGGGATTGAGGGGGTATTACAGTCGGTCAGACTGTACCATCATTGTCAGTCAAGAGCATTGTCTAATTCCAGTCCAGGGGCTGGTCATGGTCAGTTAGGCATTTAGTCCCACCAAGTTTGGGCAGCGCA
Source organism: Rhincodon typus (assembly GCF_021869965.1). Taxonomy (NCBI): domain Eukaryota; kingdom Metazoa; phylum Chordata; class Chondrichthyes; order Orectolobiformes; family Rhincodontidae; genus Rhincodon; species Rhincodon typus. Next base: position 4,756,872 of record NC_063370.1, read on the forward strand.
TGGCTCAGTGGCTAGCACTGCTGCCTCATAGCACCAGGGATCTGAGTTTTACCCCAGCCTTGGGCGACTGTCTTGTGGATCTTGCAAGTTCTCCCTGTATCTGCATGGGTTTCCTCCAGGTGTTCTGGTTTCCTCTCACAGTTCAAAGATGTGCAGATTAGGTGGATTGGCCATACAGCAATTGTCTATTGTACCTCCCGAGGCATGCGGCTTGAAGGGAACATTGCCTGGTGACCTCCACCTTCTAGAAGGACAAGGTCACCAAATACATGGGAACGCCGCCCCTATAACCTTCCGTCCAAGACACTCACCATCCTGACTTGGAAATGTATTGCCGTTCCTTCATTGTCGCTGGGTCAAAATCCTGAAATTCCCTCTGAATCTACCTACAGCATATGGACTGCAGAGGTTCAAGAAGGCAGCTCACCATCACCTTCTCAAGGGGATGTAGGGTGGGCAAAATTGCTAGCCTAACCAGTGATGCCCACATCTCACAACAGTCAACCCATGGCATCAATATCCAATGGGTCAAAAGATATGGGGAGAAAGTGGAAATAGTGTACTGAATTGGATGATCAGCCATGATCATACTGAATGGCAGGGCAGGCTCAAAAGATTGAATGGCCTACACCTGCTCTTATTTTCTATGTTACACCTTGATTGGGTATTTCAAATTAAACCATTGCACCAACCAAGAAGAAGTAAATTCAATCCTGGTGCCTGGAGGATCTTCTAAGAAAAGAATCAAAATTTGTAATGGAGGTCTGGGTAGAGAGATAGGGACAAACCCCCGGAATTACTTATGCAATTACAAAATGTCTTGATGTGGTCTAGTGGTGCAGTGGGTAGTGCCCCTGCCTCTGAGGCAGAGTTCGAATTGTAATCCAGGACTTGATGGTCAAGGAAGGTGTTTTTGTAGTGCACCCAAACCAAATGAACATCAATTTACAAAACATTCCAACACCAGTAGTAAGCAGTGAGAGCAGGAGTGATTCCTGGTCAGCCATGTGATGGAGAGAATATTGGAGTCTCTGCCATCACCATCCAGAGCACTAGACTGCAGAATGCATGGAAAAGTGTATGTTCATAGCAACTTAGGTGTTCACTGAGTGAACTATTGCACATCACGCTTTGATTGAACTGTCCTGATACAGGACAAGATGGAGCTAAATGGTCTTCTGCAAAATTAATGCCTAATTTACAATGAAAGGAAAGAGTTGGATTGATATAAATCCCACTGGGAATTTAAACAATTTTTTCACAGGCTTGTCCTTCGATAAATGAACCAGAAAAGCAGCCTCAAAAGTTTTTCTTTATTGTTCCTTAGAGGTGTGGGCAACACTGGACAAGACTAGAATTTGTTGCCCACCCACAGCTATTCTTGAAGTGACTGAATTTATTAACCCCCGTTCAGAGGGCAGTCAAGAGTCAACCCCATTGCTGTGTAGTCTGAAGTCATAAGTAGGCCCAGGCCTGGAAAGGACAGCAGATTTCCTTCCCCAAAGGACATCAGTAAACCAGATAGTTCATCACACCAATCAATCATTGTGTAGTGGTCATCCACATTGGTGGTCTCAATTCCAGATTTATTAATTGAATTTAAAATCCACAAATGGATGTTTCCCCTCATGGCAGAGCCCAAGGCCAGAGAGCATAGTCTCAGAATAAAGGGATGGCATTTTAAGATTGAGATGAGGAGGAATTCGTTCTCTCAGAGAGTTGTGAGTCTTTGGAACTACTTGCCTCAGAGCCCATGCATACATGTAAAGCTGAGATAGATAATTGATCAGTCAGGGAATCAAAGGTTACAGGGAAAGGGCAATAAAATGGATGTGAGGAATGCTGCATCAGTCATGATCCTACTGAATGGCAGAGCAGTCTTGAGGGGCCGAACATCCTACTCCTGTTGCTACTCATTATGGTCCTATGGTCTTGAGCTGTCATAGGTGGTGCTTTAATTTGTGTTCCGTGGTTTACTAGTCCAGTGGTAAGATGACTGTGCCACTATCTCCTGTGGAGTTTAATCCCAAGCAGCTCCATCATGCAGGACTCTGTGATCTATAGAACTAAGGGCCATGGGGCATGGACAAGAAAATGAAGTTAAGCCAGATGGTCAGCCTTGATCAAATTGCAGAGCAGACTTGAGGGGCTGAATGGCCTCCCCGCTCCTATTTCATAAGTGAAGAAGAAAGCCATTCAGCCCACTGAGACCATGCCAGTTCTCTGTTGAACAATCCATTTGCTCTATGTTGCTACAAAAGGAGCAAACCACAACATTTCAGAAGTGATTCACTGGCTGGAAGGTGCTTTGAAGTGTGTTACAGTCATATCATCTTTTCGCCCTTTCATTCCCATTTTCTTTTTATTTTCTTTTGAGCTTTGCGATTTGCATTGCAAACAGACATTTCCAGAATGATGCAATGCCAGTAAGAGGCCCAGACGAATTGGCTGCATTCAGCCCTGTGGTTTCCAGAGGACCCCCATAGGATTAGGTCAAGCGGGTGTGAGGATCTTCTCGCGGAAAATGCTTTGCAATGTTTATGGAGATTAGAGGAAAAGAATGTTAAAATCGGGCACTGCAGAAAAAGCAGTTGATTGAATATTTACTGAAAGAAAAACCACAGTGCATTGCCTAAAGGCCTCAGCCATCTCTGAAAGCTTAGTGAGAATCTATTGTAATTCAGTGACCATTACAAATATTTGGGCATAAAGTGCCCAGCTGGGTGGAATGACACCTCTTTGTAAGTTAGTTGAAATTAAAAAGAGAGTGTGTTAGCTTCTTGACAAAGCCAATGTTGAAGCAATGAGGACCACTGCCTCAGTTAACACCTCACTTTAGGCCTGTATTATTTACACTGGTGAGGCAGAACCTGAACAAAACTGTATTCTCCAATAGTGTCCCATCTTCTCTGCTCAGCCCTTGAAGATATTCCATTTAGAACTGTTTTCCATTCAGCTCTTGCACCGCCCCCATGCTCTCTGCTCCAGTGCATTTGGGCCTTCAGCTACCTAAGGCCTTAAACTCTGGACATCTCTTCTTGAACCTCGCCTCCTCTCTATCTCTCTCCTTCTTAAAGATGTTCTTGTATTCCAACCCATGGCTGTCCTAATATCTGCTTATGTCTTTTAGGACAGCACAGTGGCTCAGTAATTGGCACTGTTGCTTCACAGCGCCAGGGACCCAGGTTTGATTCCTTGGGTGACTGTCTGTGTGGAGTTTGCACATTCTCCCCGTGTCTGTGTGGGTTTCCACTGGGTGCTCCAGTTTCCTCCCACAGTCCAAAGATGCGCAGGTTAGGTGGAGTGGCCATGTTAAATTGTCCCAATGTGTACGTTAGGTGGATTAACTATGGTAATTACAAGAACAGGTTGTACATTTTTTGGTGGGGGGGGGGTGCGATAGCCTTTGGGGGGGTCAGTTCAGATTCGATGTGCCAAACAGCATCTTTCCACACTGTAGGATTCTGATTCTATTGACTGATAACACTCCTAAGACACCTTGGGATGTTACTTGCACTGATATACCTCCTTTTGAAAACAAAACAGTTGTTTTAACTGCATTAAAGGCACTAAACAAATACAATCTGTAGTTTTTGTACCAAAAGGAGACAATCAAACTTGATTCTTCACCTGAGCTTCAAAAAAGAAAGACTTGTATTTAAAGAAGTATTTAGATGAACACTTGAAATGGCAGACCAAAACGGTTGAGTACTGGAAAATGGGATTAGAATTAATGGATATTTGATGACCAGTGTGGACATGATTGGCCAAAGGGCCTCTTTCTGTGCTGTAAAAGCTCAACGATCCTATGACCTTTTCAAGACCATTCAGGATTTTATATATTACCACCACTCGCGTACCACCCCACCAACCTCCGGATCCAACGCATCATCCTCCGACACTTCCGCCATCTGCAATCCAACCACCACCAAAGACATTTTTCCCTCCCCACCCTTATCTGCTTTCCGGAGGGACCACTCTCTCCGTGACTCCCTTGTCCGCTCCACACTCCCTCCAGCCCCACCACACCCGGCATTTTTCCCTGCAACCGCAGGAAGTGCTACACCTGCCCCCACACCTCCTCCCTCACCCCCATCCCAGGCCCAAAGAAGACTTTCCACATCAAGCAGATGTTCACCTGCACATCTGCTAATATGGTATACTGCATCCGCTGTACCTGTTGTGGCCTCCTCTACATCGGGGAAACCAGGCGGAGACTTGGGGACCGCTTTGCAGAACACCTACGCTCGGTTCGCAATAAACAACTCACCTCCCAGTCACGAACCATTTCAACTCCCCCTCCCATTCCTCAGACGACATGTCCATCCTGGGCCTCCTGCAGTGCCACAATGATGCCACCCGAAGGTTGCAGGACCAGCAACTCATATTCCGCTTGGGAACCCTGCAGCCCAATGGTATCAATGTGGATTTCAAAAGCTTCAAAATCTCCCCTCCCCCTACTGCATCCCAAAACCAGCCCAGCTCGTCCCCGCCTCCCTAATCTGTTTTTCCTCCCACCTATCCCCTCCTCCAACATCAAGCCGCACCCCCATTTCCTACCTACTAACCTCATCCCGCCCCCTTGACCTGTCCGTCCTCCCTGGACTGACCTATCTCCTCCCTATCTCCCCACCTACACTCACTTTTACTGGCTCCATCCCCGCCTCTTTGACCTGTCTGTTTCCTCTCCACCTATCTTCTCCTCTATCCATCTTCTATCAGCCTCCCCCTCTCTCCCTATTTATTTCAGTACCCCCTTCCCCTCCCCCATTTCTGATGAAGGGTCTAGGCCCGAAACGTCAGCCTTCCTGCTCCTATGATGCTGCTTGGCCTGCTATATTCATCCAGCTCTACACCTTGTTATCGCAGTATTTGAGATGCGGTCTCATTAATGCTGTGTATAACCAAAAACATAGCGCCCTTATGGATAAGGAGAACCACCAATTCGACTGGGACAACACCAAGATCCTGGGACAAGGAAAGCAGAGACAAGCACAGGAGTTCTTAGAAGCCTGGTACTCCACAAAGAAAGCCATAAACAAATACATAGAGCTCGACCCCATATACGCTCCACTGCAAAGGAAAACCAGAAGTGAGGTAATCCAGCTCAATGGACTCCAGAGTTTAAATAACAGGCGGAAAACACAATGGCGCTTCATCAGAGGCGGCACTAATGATGTTACCCAGCAGGGTAATGAAACGTCTGTGGAAAAACAACGAACCAGCTTGGTGAGCCAACCAACCACAACATCCACAATCCGAGCTACAAATCTACTCTAAAACCTTAGACATAGCATCCTTACTTTTGCATCCAATTTCTCTTTCAATAAAGGATGGCATTCCACTAGCCTTCTGGATTACATGCTGTACCTACATGCTAATTTCTTGTTACTCATACACTGGAATACCCAGATCTCTCTGCACCCTGGAATTCTGCAGTTGATCTCTATGTAATATCTAACTTCTTTTAAATTCTTCCTGCCAAAATGTACAACTTCACAATTTCCCAAATTATACTCCATTTGCCAGATTTTTTTCCACTCCCTCAACCTATCTGTAACCATCTGTGATTTCTTTGTGTTTTCTTCATAACCTACCTTGGTATGGTCTGCAAATTTAACTGTCTTTGCTCCCCTCATTCTGTCATTGGTTTACATGTATAAAGTGTGCCACAACTGTTACTTGCCACTTATAATTTCATGGTTGTGAATTGCTTTGAAGTCCTTCTGAGGACACAAAGATGCATTGTAAACTTGCATTCCTCCTAGGTGTTATGTAGAAGATAGGAGCAGGAGGAGGCCATTTGACCCCTTGACCCTGTTACCCAATCAATATGATCATGGCTGATCATCAAGCTCAATACCCTAATCCCATCCTTCCTTCATATCCCTTCATCCCCTTTAGCCACAAGAGTTGTATCTACCTCCTTCCTAAAAACACAAAGTGTTTTGGTCTCAACCACTTTCTACGGTAGTGAATTCCACAGGCTCACCACTCTCTGTTGAAGAAATTTCTCCTCATTTCAGTCCTAAGCCCTTTTCCTTAAACTATGACCTCTGGTTCTCGACTCCCCTACCATTGGGAACATCTTCCCTGTATCTAACCTGTTGAGTTCTGTTAAAATTTTATCGGGTTTCTATGAGGTCCCCCTTATTCTTATCAACTCCAGGGAATACAATCCTAACCAACTCAATTTCCCATCATACATTAGTCCTACCATCCCTGGAATCAATTTGCTAAACCTTTGCTGCACTCTGTCTAGAGCAAGAACATCCTTCCTCAGATAAGGAGACTAAAACTGTACACTAAAATTAAGGTTTGGCCTCACCTGTGTCCTGTATAATTGCAGCAAGACATTGTTGTACCTGTACTCGAATCCTCTTGCCAACATACAGTTTGTCTTCTTTACTGCCTGCTGCACCTGCACGCTTACTTTCAGTGACCAGTGCACAAGAACGCCCAGGTCTCATTGAACATTCCTCCCTCTCAACTTACAGCCATTCAGGTAATAATCTGCCTTCGTACTTTTGCTACCAAAAGTGGATAATCTCTCATTTATCCACATGACACTGTATCTGCCATGTATGTGCCCACTCACTCAGCCTGTCCAAATCACACTGCATTTTAGTCCAGTCTGGAGCTAAAGACAAGCTTCCTAAGTGCAGACGATTTCATGTAAATGCATATCTGTTCTGTTTGCGAAAATCTGAATTAAACAACCATGACTTTTTTTCTCCCCACTGTATAGAGCACAGGATCATCTCTGACATTCCCCTGAATGAACAGATCTCGGGGTCGAATCTGTGTTGACAGCCTTGTTTGGAGCAACACAGGATTACACTGTTAAAGCTTTGCTTCCAGCAGTGATTAGATAAGATACAGGCGGCATGCTGAAAATCAAAGACAAAATCCTGCTCTGCTACCATTTACTGGTGTCACTTGAATTACCTTCCTGGCTGCTCGCTGAAACCTCAATTCTACTGTGTTTTATGTACCTTTATTTAGGCTTTACTCTTCCATGGGACATGGGTGTCACTGGCAAAGTCAGCATTTGTTGCCCATTCCCAATTATCCTTTGAACTGAATGACTTACTCAGCTATTTCAGAAAGTCAAGAGTCAATCACATTGCTCAGGGTCTGGAGTCACACCTAAGCCAGAACATGTAAGGATGGCAGATTTCCATCCCTAAAGGACACTTGTAAAGCTTATGAGTTTCTGCAACAATTGATGATAGTTTCATGGCCACCAGTAATAAGACCAGTTTTATATTCCAGATTTACTAACTGAATTTAAATCTACCAGTTGTCGTTGTTGGATTTGAACCCGTATCCCCAGAGCATTAACCAAATCACTGTCTCCCCACAGGAGGATACAGCATAGAAGGAGGTCATTCACCTCGTCCAATCTAAGCCAGCTCTTTCTAGGAGCAATCCAGTTAATCCCAGTCTCCCATCCATTGCCGTGCATTCCTGAAACTCATTTCCTTCAAGTATTTAATGAATTCCCATTGAAAGGTTACTCTTGACACTTTATCACCATCCCCGAGGCATTGAATTCCAAATTCTAACAACTGCTTGTTTTAAAATAATGCTTTTTGCCAAGCAACATCACCAAAATAAAGCAGACCATTTGGTCACTATCACGTGACTGCCTGTGGGATCTTGCTGTGCACCTCAACAGTGACCACACTTCAAAAGCAGTCCATTGATTGTGAATTGCATTGGGACAGTAAAGTTTGTGAGAAGTTCAATAAGTTTCCTTTGCTTTGAATTTTCTGCTCTTCTCAGTCAGTGTATCTTAATTCCTTGTACACAGAGATTTGATGAGCGTATAAACAGATCATATGAAAAATTATGGATAAATTGTAATCCAGGCTCATTTGTAATGTAGAAACCTTGTGATTTCCTGCAAAGGTTTGTCAAGGCCAGTAAATATGCCACTGTTAAACCTAACAATGGGAATGTGTTGGATAATGTGGTTTATACTGAGGGAAAAAATAGTCACCAACAAAGCCATGCTAATGCTGCTAGGTTTATTTTTGTCAACACAAATTGTTGATTTCTAAACAGCCCCTTAGCAAAGGGGCTGAATTACATTTGAAATCCATGGCTGTGTGTGGAAAGCACTTTTGATCTTTGTAATGTGTTCAGTCTGGGGAATCCTTTCCCTGATCAAGCCCAAGTCCAGGCTGGGCCTGTGACAGAACTGAGGTCTATCTCCATAGCAACTGCCGCATAAACCCCCTTCCCCTGTGCTAAGATGCAGAATTAGAATAGAACAGAATCCCTACAGTGTGGAAACAGGCCCAACAAATCCACACCAACTCTCTGAAGAGCACCCCACCCAGGTTCACTCATCCCTGTTAACCTGCATTTCCCGTGGTCAATCCACCTAACCTACAAATCCCTGGACATGATGGGCAATTTAGCATAGCCCGTCCACCTAGCATCTTTAGCCTGTTGGAGGAAACCGGAGCACCCACTGGAAATCCACACAGACACGGGGAGAACTTGCAATCTCCACACAGACAGTTGCCCGAGGCTGGAAACAAACCTGGTATCCTTGGCACTGTGAGGCCACTGAGCCACCGTGCTGCCCCATGGTGCCCTTTCCTCCTATAGAGTAAATTGTTGTGATTGTTCGAAATTTGGCATTCATGTGATGAATGCGAAATGGAAATATTCTGTGATATGACTGCAACTTTGCCCTATCAACTGCTTATCCTTCCTCAAAGATTCTCTGCATGCTGTATCTGCCTGTACACCAGCTACCCCATACTCTGATCTGTAGCTCCGGTTCCTATCCCCCTGCCAAACTAGTTTAAACCCTCCCGAAGAGCTCTAGAAAACCTCCCGCCCAGGATATTGGTGCCCCTCCAGTTCAGGCGCAACCCGTCCTTCCTGTACAGGTCCCACCTTCCCCAGAAGAGATCCCAATGATCCACATATCTGAAGCCCTCCCTCCTACACTAGCTCTGTAGCCACATGTTCAGCTGCACTTGCTTTCTATTCCTGGCCTCACTAGCCCATGGCACCGTGAGTAATCCTGAGATTACAACTCTGCTCATCCTGACTTTTAGCTTCCATCCTAACTCCCTATATTCACTTTTCAGGAGCTTATCCTGTTTCCTAGCTATGTCATTGGTACCGATGTGTACCACGACTTCTGGCTGCTCTCCCTCCCCCTTAAGAATCCTGTACACTTGATCCGAGACATCCCTGACCCTGGCACCCGGGAGGCAACATACCTTCCAGGAGTCTTGCTCAGTACCACAGAATTTCCTGTCTGTTCCCCTAACCATTGAATCTCCTATTACTATCGCTCTCCTATTCTCCACCCTTCCCTTCTGAGCCACAGAGCCAGGCTCAGTGCCAGAGACCTATGGTTATCCCCTGGTAAGTCATCCCCCCACCCACCAGTATCCAAAGCAGTATACTTATCATTGAGGGGAACGGCCACAAGGAATCCCTGCACTGTCTGCCTATTCCCTTTCCCCCTCCTGACAGTCACCCAGCTACCTTTGTCCTGTAACTTGGGTGTGACAACCTCCCTATAACTCCTATCTATCATCATCTCAGCCTCCTGAATGATCCAGAGTTCATCCAGCTCCAGCTCCAGTTCCCTAACGCGGTCTGTGAGGAGCTGGAGTTGGGTGTGCTCCTCGCAGGTGAAGTCAGAAGGGACACTAGTAGTGACCCTTACCTCCCACATCCTACAAGAAGAGCATGCAACTGCCCTAGCTTCCATTCTTTCTACTCTAGATTGCCAAAAGAATAAAGAAAAAAAGGCTTATCTTTCCAACCCTCCACACAGTCTTTTTTTTTTGGTTAGAGAAGGAGGATGGGTGGCAGACACTACACATGTAGTGTTACGGGTTTAGCTAATGCCCAAATATAATAGCTCATGATCTCACCACTCACGCCGTTCCAATCAAGAAGGCCGCTGACTCACGAGACAAGCTTTTCTAAGGAAGGATGTGGAAGCTTTAGAGAGGGTGCAGAGGAGATTTACCAGGATGCTGCCTGGACTGGAGGGCAGATCTTATGAGGAAAGGTTGAGGGAGGGATGTGGGCTTCCTTCATTGGAGCGAAGAAGGATGAGAGGTGACTTGATAGAGGTATACAAAATGATGAGAGGCATAGATAAAGGGGATAGTCAGAGACTTTTTCCCAGGGTGGAAATGACTGTTATGGGGGAGCATAATTTTAAGGTGATTGGAGGAAGGTATAGGGGAGATGTCAGAGGTAGGTTCTTTATACAGAGAGTGGTGGGCGTGTGGAATGCACTGCCGGCAGTGGTAGTGGAGTCAGATACATTAGAGACTTTTAAGTGACTCTTGGATAGGCACATGGAGGATAGTAAAATGTAGGGTATGCAGGGTAGTTTGATCTTAGTAGGATAATAGGTTGGCACAACATTGTGGGCCAAAGGGCCTGTACTGTGCTGTACTGTTCTATGTTCTATCCCTCTTTATGGCAAGATTCACTGATTCAACAACTTTATGGCATGGGGTCATTTAACCACACCTGAAGAGGCAAACAGGGAACCTCATCGTCCTAAGGCTGGCACCCCTGGCAATGCAGCACTCCCTCAGTTCTGCATTTGGAGGCGTCAGGTTGGATTTGTTGTTCAGGTGTCAGAAAATGGAAGGGGGTGGGGGTCCTTAATAAAGGAACAAACTGGGAAGGTGGGTCTGCGGTAGTGGTAAAGAACCCTGTTATGGATGTAGAAATGGTGAGGGGAGGTGGTTAGGAAGGGAATAAACATGGTGAGGGATGTTGACAATATAGGGATGGCAAGCCCCAAGGTCAAAGTTCAAGCGTTTGGACCCAATCCTGAGAAGGGGAGAGCAGAGGTTAGAAATCCAGTGGGTAGGTGAGTCACCGCATTAAACTCCTACGGCTCTTAATTCTCATTCTTATTTTTTTTTGTTGTTTTTAAGAGGCTTACAGAGGATGAGGCTCCACCTTTGAAGCAAACCTGGGTGATGCCAGGAACTGTGGTTTCCCGAAGGGAGGGAGAGGGGGGACGGCCCCACACGACCCGCCAAGGCGCGCGATTTCAAACGGCAGCGACCGTTGGCCGTCGCGTGAGCACGCGCCTCACGCGGGGCCACGGTCACGTGCTGTCCTCCGCCGCCAAGCCCCCTCCCCACGCTGAGTGCCAGCGCCGCCCCCGCCGGACGGAGTGCCATGCTATTGGAGGTACCCTGAATCCCCTCAGAGGTGAGGTCTTCGACACGGGGCTACGTCTGCAAACTCGCGGACGTTTTATTTTTAGTGGGAACGTGTGGGCGCGGAAGATCTCACGGCCATCATTTCGAGGGAGGGTGAGGGAAAGGAGTCATTCGTTATGTCAGCGCCTTTTTTGGGATCTTGCTGTGCGACCTGCCAACTCGTTCCTGCGCAGTGGGTAGCCGCTGGGCCGAGATGCTTTCCACGTGTCCGGCCCCGAGGCATATGACCGGAACGACCCCTCTCCGTCCCCGCCTTTCCAAAGTGCTGCCCGAACGATTTCCATGTTCAGTTACCTTGGACAAGGGCAAATCCACTAGCAACAGCCTCTGACATGACCAGTCTGCCACGCCCAAACCTCCCCCCCCACCCCCAGTGAGACGATAAATAGATAGTGCCTGGCAAAATGGTACCACTCTCCAAAGGCACACAATACAGAAACACCCCATGCCTGTGAAGGTTGTGAGTTCAAGTCCCTCCCCAGGCACCTGGATATATAGGCTGAGGCTCCTGGTGCTGCACTTGAGGGACATGTACTTTCAGAGAATCTCTACAGTGTGTAACCAGGCTATTCAGTCCATCGAGTCCACACCAACCCTTTGAAAAGCATTCCATCCAGACTCCCCTATCCTATCACTGCAAGCCTGCATTTCCCACAGCTAATCCACCTAGTCAGCACATCCCTGGGCACTTTAGCATGGCCAATCCACTTATTCTACACATCTTTGAACTGTGAGAGGAAACCACAGCATCCGGAGGGAACCCACAAGGACACAGGGGAGGATTTGCAAATTCCACACAGATAGTCATCCAGGGGTGGAAACTCAGGCCCTTGGCACTACAAGGTAGCATTACTAAGCACTGAGCCACTGTGCCGCACATACTGAGTTGGATGAGCAGCCATTATTGCAGTGAATGGCTAGCAGGCTCAAATGGCCTACTTCTGCTCCTTTTTTTTAAATTAAAAAAAATCTCCTGCCTGCTTTTTTAACTTAAAAATCTTAAATGTTTAAAATCTCAGTTGCTTCATTTTGAAGGTAAGCAGGGATCTGTGTCTGCTCTCCCTGGCTGACACTTATCCCTCAACCAACATCATTAGAATAGATTCTCATAGACTCGTAAAATTTTAACAGGACTGTACAGGGTAGATGCAGGGAGGATGTTCCAATAGTGGGTGTGTCCAGGACCAGGGGTCACAGTATGAGGATTTGGGGTAGACGATTTAGGATGGAGATGAGGAGAAATTTCTTCAACCAAAGAGTGGTGAACCTGTGAAATTCATTACCACAGGAAGTAGTTGATGCCAAAACATTGATGTATTCAAGAGGCAACTAGATATGGGGCAAATGGGATCAAAGGTTATGGGGAGAAAGCAGGATTAGGCTATTGAGTTGGACAATCAGCCATGATCATGAAGAATGGCAGAGCAGGCTCGAAGGACCGAGTGGCCTTCTACTGCTCCTATCTTCTCTGTTTCTACAAGAGTTGGGCTAGGAATCCTGCAGTGAGTAACTCACTTCCTGACTCCCCAAAACCTGCCCACCATGTACAAGGCACAAGTAAGGAGTATGATGGAATACTCTCCACTTGCCTGCATGATTTCAGCTCCAACAACGTTCAAGAAGCTTGACACCATCAAGTCAAAGCAGCCCACTTGCTAGACATCACATCCACAAACATCTAGATAGCTCACCACTACTTTCTCAAAGGGTAACAAGAGATGGGCAATGGACACTGGTCTAGCCAACGACATTCATGTCACATGAAAGAATTTTTAAAGTTATCGCACTTCTGATTGAGGGACCTTGTTGTGTACAAAATGGCCACCATGTTGCCTACATTACAATAGTGACAACTTCAAAAAATAGCTTCTTTAGCTGAAAAGACACTTTGGGATCTTGGTTGTGAATGATGGAATATAAATGAAAATGTCCTTCACCATTAGATGAAGGTCGGTGTTTATTTCTTGATTTCTGAGCTGCATTTGTCTATTGGAAGACACAATGCAGGCTCTAATTTGGTGACTGGATAGGCTGAATCCAACCTCAGCGTGAGGTATCGCTGTAAACTCAAACTTTTGTAAATCCGATTTGCACAAATAAACGTGATTGCAGAGCTAGAACAAAGGAAATATTCACTCATCTTCTTCACCTTCTGTGATAGGGCCACCGTTTCTTTATCTCTGCCTCTGGGCCCAGACAATTAGGCACAGTATCAAACCTCACACTCTAAACCTCTACCCTCCGCAAGGAAAAATCCCAACCTATACCCCACCTCCCACTCTTCAAACAACAAGCAAATGGCTAATGAAAAGAAAGCTCCTTTCGAGAAAGGACGAAACATAAAACCAATAATTAATACTTGCTGCTTGTACTGAAAGGGGCTTTAATTACAAAATCCAGTCTCCTCTTGTATCAGGTTATACTGGTTCCATTGCAGTTTGAAAAGGGGAAAAAGGCCAGTCATCTGCCTCCTGCCTGACTGATTTTATAAATGGCATTTCAAAGCCTCAAAAATATACCCGGTTATTCAATGCAAGTGAAATGTGCTCCTTTGATTATTACAGGACCTTCGATCTTCACCTTGGCCAAACTCTCCAAACAAAACTGTCTTGCAGTTCAAACAAAGACTTGCATTTAGGTAGCACCTCCTACAACCACTGGATTTCCCAACCCAAGCGGAGAAATTAGTAAAACTTGTGAATAACACATACTGGTCCAACTTGTTTTGCATGCCTCAGAACAGCGCTCCAGTACAACAAGTACGTCACTTCCGAAGGTTATTGCTTTTCTGTGCTGGTTCTTCCCTGGGAAAGCAGCCAGCAGAGTTGCTGTTGTAATTTAGGAAACAGGGACATATATGCACAGCCATCTCCCATAAATAGCAAGGCAATAGTGACCAGATATTCTGTTTGTGCCTGGGGGAATAAACATTGGCTAGGACAGGAGGAACTCACCTGACCTCCCTTGAAATAGTGGCCATAGGATATTTTACATTCATTTGAGAAAGCAGATCAAACCTTGGTTCAACATCTAATCGGGATGACAGTGCCTTTGACAATGCAGTGCTCCTTCAGTCCTGCAATGGAGTGTCAGTGTTGTTTCATACACTTTCAGTGAGGCTTGTACCCATGGCCTCCTAAGGCAGAGGTGAGAGTGCTATCTAGCCCACGAACCCACATCAATTGTAGTCCATTACGAGCCAATCAGCAACAAGAGCCCTGAGTGCTCTGTTCACTGGAGAGTGTACACAAATGGGACATCACTTGAAATGAGGATGATTCTTGTGCATGATGAGAACCTGCAGATGGAGTCCTTTAATGTGGAGGAGGCTGTTGGCACCATAGCTACTGGCCAACCAGAAATCTCTGAGTTTCTCCAGCATTCTCTAGATTTGTTTTGAGACTCAACCTGTTTGGCTGCGCCATGACCTTATAGGGCCATGGAGTTGATTCTTTGGCAATAAATGTTGGCCTCACCAGCAATGCCCGTACCCTATGAACGAGTCTTCAAAAACATCTAGTGTTGTAAGTGCCATTTCTTTTGGACTGACTTTCGAAGCCAAGATGTCATTTCCTGGTGGATGTTAACAATCTCTGGATTAGATTGTCTGTCAAGTCTAGCAGACACCCCTTCTCATGAAGCAAATTAGTAAACAGCTCCTATTGTTTCAAAAACAATACTGGTACAGATTTACTGCTTTGCCACACTCTGAAAGTAATTCGATTTGGGAAATGCATGTACAATGATTATTATTCAATTATGTTTATTAGGGACTTGGCCAAAGCTGATGGAGGTCATTTTATTAATTTGAGTTAATTTCTTAGCCGACAGATGGTGGCATTAAACAACATCTACGCGGATAAATCAGCAACTGAAAACACAGCCAATGGAAGCTCACTGATTAATAATCAGCAGCTCATTATTAATTATGCATTTTATATCATCACCTGACCTCCTGTGGCATTGCTCGCAGGTAATCTGTCTGGACCCCAGTCCAAATGCTGTTAAGGTACAGCTTTTGCGCCAATGGACAAAAGTCTGACCAAAATAACCACACCTCAGGGTCAGGCAGAGAACAAGTGTAGTTTCGACACTGGTGAGTGCTACTCAATTGTCACAGCTACAAAGTCAGCAGGACAGAAAGTCCAGCATTTGCATCATGCCCGTATTCAACTTCCAACCAAATTCCACAGCCAATGAAGCGCAGTTGTGGTTATAATGCAGGAAATACTGCTTCCTAAGGCACGCACAGCAAGCTCCATCAAACAGCATTATAACAGTGATCATATCATCTCCTCTTGTGGTGTTGTTTAAGGGGTAAATATTGGCCAAGTCACTGGGGGACATCTCCACCCCACTCCCCACCTCCATGACCCACCCTTGCATTTTATCAAAATAGTGATGTCGGTTTTTATTGTTCTTCACTTGAGATAGGTAGTACACCTCCCTCGGTGGGTGGCTGGTTTCTGATGCACTGTGATGCTAGCAGGGTTTAATTCCTGCACCAGGTCAGGTTGCCATAAAGGACTCTGCTTCTCAACATCTCCCCTTGCCTGAGGCGTGGTGACCCTCAGGTTAAACCACTTCCAGTCATCTCTGTCGAATGAGTGGGGGAAACTGTAGTAACTTTACCTTTAGATGCTATCTAAAACATGGCACCTCCAACATAGCAGCACATCCTCAGCATTGTACTGTCAGCCCAGATTATTGTGTTCAGCCCTGGAAAGAGATCAGCCCATAACTGCATAACAAGGAGGGCAAGACACACAGAGGTCTACAGCCAGAAAAAGGCCCTTCAGCCCATCAAGCCTGTGCCAGTCCAGCTAGCAACCAAGCTTCAACTGTCATGGGTTTACAACCAGGTAAACGAGGTCATGTTAGCTTCTTAAGAGCTAGACCCTAACACAGTAAATTCCTGTGTAACCAGGAGTTATATTCTATTTTGTCTCAGCGTGGAGGTAAAATGGTGTTGGACATTACCCACAGACATCATATTCTATCTTGAGACAGGATAACACTGACTTCAGTGACCCTGTCTCCTTATTTTGTGAGTAAGAGATCATTACTGATGGGCTACTTCAGGAGGACAGTATCTGCTGAAGCTGTCGATTTAAATGCTGAACAAAGCACAGATATTTATGTCAATGTAAGAATAAGCTAAGAGCATCACTAATCCCTACATTCGACACCTGTTCAAGATAGAATGGACATTGCTGTGCTGATTTGCCGGTTGGGTTTCAAGGCGAGAGTGTTTCAATGACCTGGTTTCATCCTTACTATCCTTTTAGTTATCTGGAAGATGAGAGTTTAACATTTATTTCTTCTCCCCATCTCTGACAGCACTTTAAGGACATATGACACAGCAATAGGCCATTTGGCCCATCAAAGTTCATGTTGGCCTTTGGTTAAAACCATCCAGATCTAGTCCCACTGCTTGGATAAAAGCCAAGGTACTGCAGATTCCAGAAATCTGACATAAAAAGCAGAAAGTGCTGGGAAAAAAATCAGCAAGTCAGTTAGCATCTGTGGAGAGAGATTATGACTTATGGAACTGAAAGGAGCTGGAAAGTACTGTACATATGCTGTAGAGAGGGGAGGAGGAGTGAGTGGAACAGATTGTGAATATGCCCAGAATGAAAGATAAAGGCAGTGAAGATGTCGGTAAAGGAGTGATAGAAATATAAGATAGGTGTAAATGTTAGGTGTGAAAAGGTGAAAATGGGTCTGCTGTGCCGAGCACAAAGCCAAGAAGACACACAAACAAGACACAGCCAGGCAGGGTGTAAGAAAAATGGAGTACAAATGAGATGCTGCTCTGTTTTCTCTTCATTGCATTGGTACAGGATCTTGTTCTTTCTCTGTAGCCTCCCACAAACATGCCTCAGTGAAACATTGTCTCTTTCCAATTTCTACTTGTACATCTCCAAACTCTTTGGCTTTACCATTGGCAGCCATGCCTTCGGTTGGCTGGCTCCTATGCTCTAGAATTCCCCCCCTAAACCTCTTTCTGTCTGTCTGTTTCTCCTCCTTTAAGATGCTCCCTTAAAGCTTAAAATGAACAGTGCTGGAGAAACTCAGCAGGTCTGGCAGCATCTAAGGAGAGAAAAACTGAACAATCTTCACCAAAAACCTCCTCCTTTGACCAAGCTCCTTCTGTGGCTTTTTGTCAAATGTGGGTTTGCTGAAAGCTACTGTCAAGCATGTTAGTGTATGTATAAGGAGCAGGATAAAGCCATTCAGCCTGTCGAGCCTGCTCTGCCATTCAACAAGATCATGACTAATCTAAGTGGCATTTTGACTGCATTTTCCTGCCTATCCCTGATAACCTCTGAGACCCTAGTTGGTCAAACATCTGTCCAACTCCACTTTAAAAATATCCTGCCTCCAACTGTCTCTTGGGAATAGTATTCCAAAGACTCGTGATCCTTTGGGATACCTCCTTATCTCCATTTTAAATGAATGATCCCTTAATTTTAAACTGAGTCCCATAGTTCTTATCTCTCCCACAGCTGAAACATCCTCAGCATTGACCCTGTCAAATCCCCTTGTATCTTTCAGTAAGATCACCACTCGTTCTTCTCAATTCCAGTGGACATGGGCTTAATCTGCTCAACCTTGTCTCGTAAGATATCCTCCCCCTTTCAGTTTTTTTTCCCTCATTTAAATGCCAGTTGTCATGTGCCTGAACAGAGAATGGCAGGAGGTCATCTAACTATCAAAACAGATCAGCTTTGATCTTACCGAATGGTGGAGCAAACTCAAGGGGTTAAATGGCCCAATCCTGCTCCTAATTAATATGTTTGTAATAGCATCATAGCTGAGCCAAGTATCATTCTGACTCTGGTCCATACAAAGTGCTTGTTTTTATTCAACCTTGACATGTTGGCATCGCTGGCTTTGCCAGCATTTATTACCCATTCCTTGTCACCCTTCCCCATCCCTAATTGCTCCTTGAGAACGTAGGTGTGAACCACAGCACAGTGATGTGGTATTATAGTGGTATGTGATTGGAATGTCACCCAGCAACACAGGCAAACATCCTGGGGATAGGGATTCAAAACCCACTATGACCAGTTATGAAAGTTGAATGACCAATTGTCATTAAAAATCCATCTGGTTCACTAATGTCCTTTAGGGAATGAGATCTGCCATTTTTTGCCCCGTCTGGTTCCACATGTGACTCCAGATTCTTGATTGCCATCTGAAATGGCTGAACAAGTCAATCAGTTCAAGGACAGTTAGGAATGGGCAACAAACACTGGCCCATGAGGGAACAAAAAAAAACTGGATGTACTGTTGGGACACCTACATTATTTCTCCTTAATTTGCCTTGGGTTCTTTGGCCAATCAGTTTAAGTCTGTGTCCTCTGTCCCCCAGTGCCAACAAATAGTTGTCCTTTATTGACTTTGTTACACCCCTTCATGATATGGAACATCTTCATTAAATATTCCCTCATCCGAAGAGAAGAATTGCAGTCTTCAGTCATGGTGCAGGATTCATGTTTCTCAGTCCTGGTCAGGTAAATCTCTTTGGCCTGGTCTCCAAAGACTTGCCTCCTTCCTAGAGAGTGACGGCCAGCATTGGAAACAATGTGCACAGGGAAGCAAGCAAATTCAGAAAGAGAGGAGGTATAGGGTGGAGGCTGTGGCTGCATGGATGGTGCAGGTCAACGAGAGACCAGGGCCAATACTGAGCAGGAAGGTGCTATCCATACATAACGCAGGTTGGTAGCAGTGCCTACAAGATGGCACCATGGCACAAGATGGACATTATCATGAGGGTAAAGGAAGTCAAGAAGAACAAAACTGTGAACAAATATATATCTGTCTGAGAGGATGTTTAAAATGAAGAGTAGGGTGTGGCAAACGTATGTCGAAAGTCTAATGTTCAGTTTGTTTTGAGGGAGTCAGGATTAGTGGTCAATTTAACCTAATCCGTTTCTAGTCTGATGATTGATATGGGTTGAGTTACTTCCTCACTCTGCAATACACATCACTCGTCACTAAGCGAGAAATGTAAGTCTGTTCTGAAATTCCTGGATTCTTGTCCTCAGCGAGGCTTTTCAAGGTACTAACAGGGCAATCTCATTGACCACGGGAAGTTTAGTTGCTGAACTTCTTAATGCCAACAGAGGAGTCAGGAAGGACCATTACAATCTATCAGTGAGGTTCTGAAAGGCTCTACATGTCCACTTAAGCCTTCTCTTCCTCTCTACCACTTTCTCCTCCTTTAAGGCACTACCCAAAACTCACCACTTTAGCCAAAGCTTTGGTCCCCCGTCCTTTTGTGACTCAGTGTCAAATTAAGCTTGATAATGGATACTGTGAAGCTCTTACAGATGTTTTACACACTTAAAGACACTATGGAACTCATCCAGAAGTTTCCACTGCCTACAATGCATGGGTGCTTTCTAAAATTCATTCATTTGACATGGGCATTGCTGGCTAGGCCAGCATTTATTGCCTTTTCCTAGTTGCTCTTTCAGAAGGTGGCGGTGAACTGCCTTCTTGAACTGCTGCAGTCCATGTGCTGTAGATAGACTCACAAGAGTTCTAGGATCCTGGCTCAGTTGCGTTGAAGGAATGATGATAGATTTTCAAGTCAGGATGGTGAGTGCCTTGGAGGGGAACTTGCAGGCTGTGGTGTTCCCATGTATCTTCTATCCTTGTATCTTGTAAATTTTGGTGCTTGTAGGTTTGGATGTTGCTGTCTAAGGAACCTTTGTAGGTTTCTTCAGTCCATCTTGTGGATGATACATACTGCAGCTACTAAGAGTCAGTAGTGGAGGGAGTGGAGATTTGTGGATGTAGTGTAAATCAAGCGGGCTGTTTCCTCCTGGATGGAGTTTTTTGAGTGTGGTTGGAGCTGCACCCATCCAGGCAAATGGTGAGCGTTCCATCATACTCCAGTCTTGTGTTTTGTAAATGGAATCACCATTCAGGGCAAACAGCATTGTTTGTTTGGCACCCCATCCACCATTTCAATATTCACTCCATCCACTACTGAAGCTCAGGAGCAGCAGTGTGTACCATCTACAAGATGCACTCCAGTAACTCACCAAGACCCCTTAGACAGCACCTTCCAAACCCATGACCTCCACCATCTAGTAAGAACAAGGGAAACAGATACATGGCAACACCACCACAGGCAAGTCCCCCTCTAAGCCACACACTATCTTGACTCGGAAATATATTACTGTTCCTTCAATTCCACTCAGTCAAAATCCTGGAACTTGCTCCTTAACAGAATTGTGGGTGTTCTGAAGCCACACCAGCTGCAGCGGTTCAAGAAGGCAGTTCACTGCCACCCTCCCAAGGAGCAATTAGGGATGGACAACAAACAGCCCAACCTGCAGCACCCATATCCCAGGAATGAATAAAAAAAAGTGCAAGTTGTAGTTGAACAGGAAGAGGCCATTCAGCCCTTCAAACCTATTCCACCATTCAAACAGATGACAGCCAATCTATATCTGAACTCCAGCCTTGAAATGACATTGTGCAAATCTCTGTACTGACAGAAATCACATGATCCATGCCATAGAATCTGGTCTATAAGCTAATACTAGTCACGGTGATTTTGGTGATAGGAAAGTCACTCAGTTATACGTATAGCACTTCTGAGTATGAAATAAAGAAAAGGTAATGGTTCTTAAGCGGTCAGTGTTCATGTCACATTTGCTCCACCATTCCTCTGGTGTCACACGTCTTGTCTGGGTGGAGACTCTAGCATTTCAGAAGGAGCAGGTGGAATTGTACCAGCTTCGGACGGCCCTAGTCATGATGCCTGACATAATGAAGTTGTATTTATTGCTATCGAGCAATGAACCCTCTTATTGGCTAAGGATAGAGCGACTTCTGTAGTCACTCTACAATGGTGTATCCTGTATCACTCACCGCTAGATAGACCTGAGACAGAGCAAAATTAAAGGATTATTGGTGATAGTGAAACTATTTCAAACAACCTTTATCCACTGACAGAGGTGACAAATATTACACGGTGCCAGCAGTGGTCATGTGGGCAGAAATCACAGGATGCAGTAGTGGAGAAAAATATTCCCCACTCCATTTAACTTCAAAGCTGACAAAACTTCAATCTTCAGAGTAACTAATAAGGCCTGGCAGCATCTGTGGAGAGAGAAGCAGAGTTAATGTTTCGGGATCAGTGACCCTTCTTTGGAATTTCTGAAGAAGAATCAGACTGAACACGAAACATTAACTCTGTTTCACTTTCCACAGATGCTGCCAGGTCTGCTGAGTTTCTCCAGCATTCTCTGTTTTTGTTTCAGATGTCCAGCATCTGCAATTCTTTGTTTTATAAACTTCAGATTTGGTTATCGGGGATTTGGGGTGTGCAGGTGCTTGCATGTAGCCCTAAAGCTGTTTTGTCTAAACACTAAAGCCCTAATTATTTTTTCCATTTGTTGGGAGCGGAGATCCCAGTTCATAGAACACAGATCTTAGCAGTGCCTGTTCTAATGAAGTACAAAACAGCCAAGCGGGGAACAGCAGATTGCCGACCTGGTGTTCCAACTCTTAAGAGGATTTAGTAAAGGACAAAGCATATGTTTTCTTTCATTGGGATTTGTTGTTAAGGTTGGACTTGCCTTACGAAGAACTGACTTCAGTTCAGCATGAAAAGGAATGGAGCCTTTTATCTTTGAACAGGAAAGGAATTCTGTGAAGGCACTTGTTCCCAGTTCTTGTTCCGCAGAGGAACGGGCCATATCACTTAAAATGAGCGTGTCCGTGCGGAGGTGATGTTCCCATCGGACCTGATAACTGGTACAACAACAAACTGCATTCTTACAGCACCATTGTTGCTGTATAATGCATGGCGCCACATTTTACAAACCATCTTCTGAAATCTGTAAAGATGGGGCCAACAATTAAGAATGAAACCTTTACCAGGCTGAAGAATGTAAGATCCGGAGAAGACAGCGAGAGAGAAAACAACTGCTTCTCCTTTATTGGAAGAGTCACTTAAACAATGCAAACACGTAATTACAAAACTAGATGACAGTGGTACGGTCTGATTGACAAAAAGTAAAAGAACTTGCACTTATATAACACTTTTCACAGCCTTAGAATATTTCAAAGTGATTTATAAACAACGTGGTACAACTAAAGCATGGTCATTGTTTTAGGATCAGACCCATTGTCCTTGACTCCCCCATCTGCAGAAAGTGTTCTGTCGTTTATACGCATGAACAGCAAGTTCCCACCAACAACAATGTAGATGATCAGAATCTATTTATTTTGATGTTGGTTGGTTGAGGGATAAATATTGATCATTATGTCAGGGAACACTCCCCACTCTTCACCTACCATTGCTCTTCTTCAACAGCATCCACTTGTGATTGCAGACAGAACCTGAGTTTGGTATCTCACTTAGAAGCTGGTGTGTACCTTTGACAGTGCAGCACTCCCTTAACACTGCACTGGAGACATCAGCCTGGATTTTGCTCTCTTGCTCCAACATGAACCCACAGCTGTCTAAGTCAGAGACCAGATTGCGATCTAACCCCCTGAATCACAGCAGGCCTCCAACCAAGCACTGTACCCAGTACATCAGTATTTAGTGGGGTCAGTGTCCAGTGCAGTTTATAACACAATGCTGTTGATTGAACTGAATGTTGTTTATGTCCTGTGTCCTGTGATCCAATATGTGCCTGCAGATGCAAGAACACGTCCTCTATACTCATACAAATAAAGCAAAGAATTGCGGATGCTGGAAATCTAAAACAAAAACAGTGAATGTTGGACAAATTCAGCTGGACTGGCAGCATATGTGGAGAGAGAAACAGTTAAAGTTTCGAGTATGACTATTTTTGCAGACTGTGGGAGTCTAGGGCTATAGGGCTGAGCCTAAAAATTAGAGCCAGATTTTTCAGAAATTAAATATTTCTACACATGCAAAAAAAAGTCAGAACTCTTCCCCAAAAGACAACTGAAGTTTGATCAAATGCTTAGTTCAAATCTGAGATTACTTTGAGGTCTGTTATCCAAAGAGATATAAGGGCAAAGGTGGGTAAATGGAATTTGATCACATTAAATGGCAGATTAAGCTGGAGGGGCTCGACAGCCTCCTCATTTCCCATGTTTAAGTTGCGCACCTGAAATTTGAGTTAAAATTCTACGCTGACACACCCTATGCAGCAGTGAGGGTGTGCTGCAATGTTGACAGAGCCTCTTTTTTTCTCAGATAAGAGAGTGGACCTTAATCCAATCTGCCTTCTCAGCTGAATGCAGAAGATCCCATGGCCACTATTTTGAAGAAGAGCAGGGGATCTCTCTCTCTGTCTCTCTTTTTGGTGTCCTGGCCAAGATTTATCCCTCAAGCAACATCACACTACTATTTGTAGGAGCAGTGCACAAGTTGGCCGCTGAGTTATAAGAGAAACTACACTTCAAAAGCACAGTCAAACATATTGGTACGTGTTTATGTTGAGTGTAAATGCAATTCCAACTTTGTTCATTGCCCTCATTGTTTCCAATCTTGGTGTAGCTTTTGAGCAGCTAATGGTTGCTTACTACTTTACCAGGAATTCTAAACGTATGTCCAACAGTTTAACTCCCTCTTCTGTGTGTTTTCCATTGGTCTGTGTTAGTTTCATCTCAGCCCTGAAACCATCATAGCTCTGTTTAGTAAATGTCTAAAAAAAAACACCATATGGCCCCTGCAAACTCTTTGAATGTGACTTACCCATAAATCCTCCTCAGAGGG
Organism: Rhincodon typus; assembly: GCF_021869965.1. Classification (NCBI taxonomy): domain Eukaryota; kingdom Metazoa; phylum Chordata; class Chondrichthyes; order Orectolobiformes; family Rhincodontidae; genus Rhincodon; species Rhincodon typus. The sequence continues at coordinate 4,780,833 of NC_063370.1, forward strand.
GATTAAAAACGACCCAGAATGAGTTGTAAATAAACCTCAACACTGTCAACATCAAATTGGGATTAAGGCCAGGGACAAACAACAATTGTTTTCAAATTGTTGTGCGGTGCAGTGCTCTTAAACAGGCAAGATAGTTACAGAATGATCATTAAAAGCGGTCTCTTTGCCTATGCTACCAGCTCGGTATCAAGTCCTGTTTGATTATCTCTCCTAAATGTTTTACAACATGGAAGCTGCTGTGTTTGTGCAAGTTGTTGTTATTTAGATTGTGTTCACACTGGGGATTTATTCATTTGACATTAACAGATAACAAATTAGAATTTAACCATGTGCCCTTGGCCATGCAACACGAACATGACTGATCTGCTCTTGCATCTTCACTTTTTCTGCTCATTCACACGGTGTAGATGTCACTGGCTGGGCTGACATTTTTAGCCCATCTCCTTGATTTGCCCTTGAGAAGGAAATTGCATGCTTTCCCATCCCACTGCCATCTTCCTTCATTCCCTTTGGTCCAAATCAAGAAATGCAGTAAGGTCAGCTTTGCCACTCAGAATTTTTCTTAGTTGCCAGTGAAACTTGCAGTGAAATAACCAGCCAATGTGGTTCTATCTCAGAGAAGTCACTTCTTGCAAAAGCCATCACATTGTGGTGAGATTATGTGCTCATCAACATTCATACGAAATAGGAGCAGTCCTCCTGTGCAGCCACTGGAAGGGTCTGCATACTGCCAGGAATGATTAGAGGGAGCATAGAACAGGAATAGACCATTCGGCCCATCCAGCCTTCTTCACCAGCAAATAAAATCAAGGCCAGTCTGATTGGAACCTCAACTCCACATTCCTGCTTACTCCCCCATAACACCCGACTCAATGGGCAGTTGACTGAGTGGGCAAATTTTTGGCAGATGCCGTAAAATTTGGATTAATGTAAGGTTATCCACTTTGGTAGCAAAAGCAGGAAGGCAAATTATTATCTGAAGGGCAATAGATCGGGAAAGGGAGAGGTGCAATGAGACCTGGGTGCCCTCATACACCAGTCACTGAACATAAGTATGCAGGTGCAACAGAGGGTGAAGAAGGCAACTGGTATGTTGGCCTTCACAGTGAGAGGTTCCATGTCAGGAGCCTTGTCAACTTCCCTTAGGATTTTATACATTTCCATAAGATCATCTATCACACCTTTAAACTCTAATGCATGCAGGCCCCAAGCTTTTCTTCATCCCAGGATCAGCTGAGTGACCTTTCCCTGAACAGCTACCAGTGCAAATCTGACCCTCCTTAAGTAGGATGACAAAAATTGGACACAATACTCTAGGTGCAATCTTACCAGTGCCCACTACCAGGATGAGAGATAACAAGGCATCCTTACAGATTAACTGTTCAGTCAAATCATTGCAGGTTATGGGATCTTACAGTGACCATTTCATCTATCTGCAAAAGGGTCAATGACTGTTCTGCTAAGTGGTGGGTGATCTGTGTCCCTTAGTGGGAAGCTGGGTCAACACTTAATACCAGGATTCATGTTTCTTGCTTAGCTACATTGAACACAATGCGATCTCCAATAATTGATAATAGTTTTCTTAGTGAATGAATTGCTAGTCGGGCGGGATAAAGCTCTTGGTGGAGAACATGGGGGGAGCTTTTGTGTGAGAGACCAGCTGTACCAAACGTGCTATGTGGTCAATTTGATCATCCAGTAGAAGCTCAGTCATCCAGCTGAGTGTCTTGGCTCAGTTGGTAACACTCTTTGAGTCACAAAGATCTGGGTCTGAGTCCCACTCTAGGGCTGAGGCTTACATACCTTCCTGTACAAGACCGAAAGAGGCATTAAGCTGAGACCCTACCTGCTTGGGATCTCATGACCATTATTTTTAAAAAGTTGCAAACTCTCCATGTTAAAAGACTCCTGAGCTGGTTCTTGCCATGACCGAATGTCAGTCTTGTTCCAAAGGACAGGCATGCTATTTTGAAGAAGAACGGGGGAGTGCTCCTTGGTGGCCTGGTCCACTATTTAGCCCTCAACCAAGGTCATAAAACAATAGGTTGCCTGGTCATTACCATTTTGCTCTTTATGGGACCTTGCTGTGCACAGATTGGCTTTGATGTTTCATACATTGCAACAGTGACTACCCTTTGAAAATCACATCATTAGCTGCAAAGCCCTTTGGCATACCTGGTGATTATGAAAAGCTTGACAGAAATGCAACCAAAATGTCTTGTTTTAGTATTTTGCAAATTTTTGCCCTTTCATTCACCCTGTGCTGTTGGATTTCAGGATTACTTGAGATAGTTTTAACAAAGAGCCAGCAGAAGCACAAGGGGGTGAATGGCCTGTCTTTGTGTTGTGTGATTCAGTGATGCTGTTGTATGTCTGACTGATGGAGCTAAACACATAATGACCCACTTAGATGAACAGTTAATCAGGGTTAATCAGGATTTAGAATTGTTTAATAAAGGATCTATTGACTGTTAGAATTTAGACTATTACATCTCCAGTGGCATTGCTCATGTGCAGTTTAAGTTCCAGAATGCTACTGAGATAATTAGCTTCAAACTCAACATTGCTCGAAGTTGGACAAATCCAAGCCTTTTGTCGTTATTTGTCAGCTGTGTAGCACTCTGACCTCTGAATCAGAAGGTTGTAGGTTCAAGTCCTACACCAGAGACTTAAACTCTGATGTACCCTCATGTCATGCTGGAGGAGAAGGGCATCTAGAGATAATGTCACTGGACTAATAATTCAGAGGCCTAGACTAATTGTCTGGAGGTTGTGGATTCAAATTCCCACCATATCAGCTGGTGGACCTTATAAATCTGAAATTGAAAGCTAGTCTCAGCAATGGTGACCATGACATTATTATGAATTGATGTAAAAGCCCATATGGATCATTAATACTCTTTTGGGGAAAAAAACGTGCCCTTAAACAAAAAGTATTGAAGAAGCTTGGCAGGTCCGGCAACATCTGTGAAGAGAAAAATAATGTTTGTGTCTGATATGATTTTTTTTAATTCCCTCATGGGATGAGGAATCAGGGCATCTCTGGCTAGGCCAGCATTTGTTGCCCATCCCTAGTTATCCTTGAGAAGGTGCAGGTGAGCAGCCTTCTTCAGAATACTAACAAAGTTGCTGGAAAAGCTCAAGCAGGTCTGGCAGCATCTGTGAAGGAAGAAACAGAGTTAACGTTTTGGGTCCAGTGACCCTTCCTCAGAACTGTTCTGAGGAAGGGTTACCAGACCGGAAACGTTAACTCTGTTTTTTCCTTCACAGATGCTGCCAGACCTGCTGAACTTTACCAGCATTTTGTTAGTGTTCCTGATTTACAGCAGCTCCAGTTCTTTCGGTTTTTCTTCAGAACACTGCTATCTTTACCCAGTTGGAGACTACATGTGACTCCAGACCCACAGCAATGTGATTGACTCTTAACTGCCCTCTGAAATGGCTGGGCAAGCCACTCAGTTCAAGAACAATTACAGATGAACAACAAATTCTGGCCTCACCAGTGACACTCACATCCCATGAAAGAATATAAAAAGCCAAATGATGCACAGCAAGTTCCCAAAGACAGCCAAATGATAAAGGCCTGATAATCTGTTTCAAAGAATAAATGTTGGGCCAGAACACCAGGGGGAAAATCCCATTTTGAAGTTGTGTTGTGGGATGTTTCACTTCTGTGTTTCAGATCCTATCACATTTCCAACACAGCAAAAATGACCAGACGTCGAGGAAATAATTGATCGATTGTAATATGCTTTAGAATGTTCAAAGGTGCTATATTAATGTATATTTTTCCGTTTTTTGCTGTGAATGTTGCCATGGAAACTTCCCTCAGTTCCTTTATAAAGAGTTTTGGTTCCTGGCCAGAGGCTTTGCTAAATCAAAAGATTGTGCCAATTTCTGTGGTGAATGGAAGATCTGCTTAACTGTTATTATAATTAGTGGAATGTTCAAATATGAAATAATTACCTGACACAGTTCAGGAATTGATGCTGTTGCTCAGTTGTAAAGCTGTACAGGAAAGAGAATTTCATTCATGAAGCAACACTTTACATTTGTAATCAATTCCCTCCCCTCACTGTGGCCTTGGCTACATTGTCCAGGATGATGCTCCCAGTGCAAACTGAGGAAGTCCTGTCCTGTTGGAGATACTGTTCTTTAGATGATATACTAAATCAAGGTCCTGTTTTTACACAATAAAACCCGAAAGAACTGTGGATGCAGTAAATCAGAAACAAAAACAGAAATTGCTGGAAAAGCTCAACAGGTCTGGCAGCATCTGTGGAGAGAATTCAAAGTTAACTTGTCGCATCCGGTACCCCTTCCTGTTTTTGCATAGATTTACATTGATTCCCCAAGATTACTACCTACAGACATTGGTGTCAGGATACAAGGACAGATTGCACTAACTAGGATTGTGTTCCCTGGGATGTGTAAAGATAAAGGGGTGAGTTAATCAGTTTTTATTAAGGGGAAAATTGATTGAATAGATGGAGGGAAATGGTTGGGGAGGAGTCCAAGACATGGGGGAAGAGTCTAACAATTGAAGCCAGACATTTCAGGAGTGAAAGTAGGAAACAATTGCATACGTAGGGTGGAAGCAATTGAAGCTGTGAACCACAAATGACAATTGACACTCAGTCAATTGTTAAACTTAACAATTGGACTGTTGGATTTTGTTATTTGAAGGCGTTAAGGCATGTGGGACCAAGGTGCACACGTGGAGTTAGTATAAAGATCAGCTATGATCCCATTGACCAACAGAACAGGCTCGAGAGGCTGATTGGCCTCCTGTTCTTAGTGTTTTGTTTCAATAATGTTGGTGCCATAGTCTAGTTTTCTTTCAAAGTGCTGAGGGATCTTTTACATCCAGGCGAACGGAGACTCACTTTACCATTTCATCTGAAAGATAGAGTGGCACTCCATGCCAGTCCTCCTTTTAATCCTTTTATAATAAACTGTTCTAGATTAGGATCCCCCAGAGTTAGGGGAGTGGGTGGGTGCAGGCTGAAACTTTGGGGTCATGAACGGTAAAGCAGCAAACACGAGCTGAGCGAGTTATTAACAGGCCCCAAATTTCTGATTCCCTCCCCCCACCCACTGAGAAGTCAGAACATATTTAAACCTCAAAATGGGGTCACAATGTGTAAAGGATTGGGAAGCCATGCTCTGGACCTTGGTGCTTAGTGCCAATGATAAATGACATTTCCATAGAGAAAGTTCCATTGATTAAAGGGCTGATCGCAGAAGGAGAGGTTTAATAGGTTGGTCCTACATCCACTGGAGTTCAGAAGAACGAGATGCCATCTTATCAAAACATGAGAGGACTGCGCAGGGTAGGTTTGGGGACAATGTTTCTTCTTATGGAAGAAACTAAAATTAGAGATACTAGTTTAAGAATAAGAGATCTCCCTTTTACAACACAAAGTGGGAAATTACTTCTCCCAAAGTGCCATTAATATGTGGAATTCTCTTCTTCTGAAGGTGGTGGAGGCAAGACCATAGAGTCATAGAGCTCTATGGCATGGAAACAGACCCTTCGGTCCAAATTGTCCATGCCAACTAGATATCCTAAATTAATCTAGTCCCATTTTGCAGCATTTGGCCCATATCCTTCTAAACCTTTCCTATTCATATACCCATCCAGATGCCTTTTAAATGTCATCATTGTACCAGCGTCCACCACTTCCTCATTCCATACACGCATCACTGTGTGAAAAGGTTGCCCCTTAGATCCCTTTTAAATCTTTCCCCTCTTACCTTAAACCTATGCTGTCTAGTTTTGGACTCCCCCACCCTGCGGAAGAAACACCTTGGCTATTCACCCTATCCATGCCCCTCATGATTTTATAAATCTCTTTAAACTAATTTAAGGATGAGTTAGAGTTTTGATGGGCAAGGAAATTAACATTATTTCAGAGGGAATGGAGTATAAAAATAGAGAGGTTTTGCTAAAACTATAAAAAACGCTAGTCAGCCCACAGAAGGAATACTGTGAACAGTTTTAGTTACTAATTCAAGGAAATATAGACTGACATTGGAGGCAGTCCAGAGACGATTCACTAGTCAGATCCTGGGTATGGAGGGAATGTCTTGTGAGGAGAGCTTGCGTGGATTGGCCCTGTACTCATTGGAGTTTAGAAGAATGAGAGGAGATCTTATTGAAGCATGCAAGATTTTTATGCGACTTGACACAGTAGATGCAGAAAAGTTGTTCGCCATTGTGGCAGAGTCTAGGACCAGAGAATGTAATCTTAGAGTAAGGCATGACCTTTTTAAGACAAAGATGAGGAGGAATTTCTTAGAAGATAGTGGATCTGTGGAATTCTTTACTGCAGAGGGCTGTCAGGACTGGGTCATTAAGTATATTCAAGGCTGTGACAGATTTTTATTCAGTAAGGATATCGGGGGTTGTGAGGAGAAGGCAGGAAAGTGGAATTGAGGATTGTCAAAACAGTCATGATTTAATTGAATGGCTCAATGGGCCGAATAATCTACTTCTGCTGCTATGACTTATGGTCTTATTAAGGGGTATGACTGTGGGTGGGGGGTCAGGAGAGTGGACCTTTTTATTCATTCATAGGATGTGGACAGTGCTGGCTGGACCAGCATTTGTTGCCCTTCGGCAAATGCCTTGGACTTGAACTGAGTGGTTTGCTAGGAACATTTCAGAGAGCAGAGTTCTTGAGAAGGGTTGCTGAACCCAAGACATTAACTCTGCTTTCTCTCCACAGATGTTGCCAGACCTGCTGAGTTTTTCCAACAATTTCTGTTTTGGTTAAGACATCACTTTGGGTCTGGAGTCACTTGTAGGCCAGACCAGGTAAGGATGACAAATTTCCTTCCTTAAAAGATTTTAGCAAACCATGTGGGATTTTTACAGCAGTCAATAGTAATTACATGGTCACCATTACAATAGCTTTTAATTTCAGATTATTTCACTCGTACCACAGTGGGATTCAAACCCACATCCCCAGAACATTAATCTGAAATGCTGGATTTCCAGCTCAGTAACATTGCCATTACTCCACATGAGACCAGGACTGTAATTTTATTGAATGGTGGAGCAAGGCTAAGGGATCGGATGGCCATTTCCTGCTCCTATGTTCCTGTTCTGCTGGCTTGATATCACACCACTGTGAAAATTCAGACACAAATAGTCATGGCAACATGAAAATGCACAGGGCAGTGGAACTTGATAGCAGTGCCCATTATCTTTCAGAACCTTAATAGTTTTCCATCAATCTATTTTAAAACACGCAAGAGACACACTTAGATAAAGGTTAGAGATGCATCCAATGTGAGCAGAGAGGCTTTATGGAGCATGGAGAGAGGATTAAGCAGTTCGATAGATTATTAATGACGGTGGGGTATTACATTAGAGTGGAACTGGCAGGGTGCAGTCCTGTTTTTAGCCCTGCTTAAAGAGGATTACAGGAGTTGTATGTCAGCAGCGATGTTGCTCTAAATCTGCTCACCTCAAGCAGGGCACTGCAAATGGACAGTGAAGGACACTGGGCAGTTTGGAGGTGGCGGCAGATCTTTAAACTGAGTGGACACCGATGTCTTTAGAATGTACCTTAGAATTCTCTCAATGGTTTTCCTGCCTTTCCTGTGCTTAGAATGGAATCAAGTTCCATGAATGCCAGCCAATGTAAATGTTGGAGGCATGATGGGGGAGGAGGGAGCACAGATCCCTAGTCCTTCCCCCTTTACCCGGCATTGCGCCCTTGAACATAGTCACAGGAGAGTGAAAAATCTAGCACTTCTGTGGCCCATAAGATCCTGAGAGATTTTTTTTATTCATTTACAGGATGAGGGCTTCACTGGCCAGGCCAGCATTTATTGCCCCATCCCTAATAGCCAGGAGGGCAGTTAGAGCCAACCACATTGCTGTGAATCTGGAGTCACATGTAGGCCAGACCAGATAGTGAGCTAGATGAGTTTTTCCAACAATTAACAATTGATTCATGGTCATCATTAAGCTGTTAATTCCAGATATTTATTGAATTCATATTCCACCATCTGCTGTGGCAGAATTCGAACCAGGGCCCACAGAATATCACCTAGGTCTCTGGATTAACAGTTCAGTGATAATACCATTAGGCCATTGCATGCCCTTGCCAGGGTGGATGCTGAAGAGATGTTTCTTGTGGAAGAGTCAAGAACTGGGGGACTGATTGTTCAAAAATAAGGGGCCTCCTATTCAAGATGGTGATGTGGTACTTTTGTTTACTCTCAGAAGGGTGTGAATCTTTGAAACTCTGTTCCCCAGTGAGTAAGGCAGAGGTAGGTACATTCTTGGCTAACAAGGGAATCAGTGGTTATTTGGGAGATTGGTCAGGAATGTGGACTTGAGGCCATAATTAGATTAACCATGACCTTATCGAACAGGAGTGCAGGCTTAAGGGGCCAAAAGGCCTATTCCTGCCCCTCAGATCCAAGTTAATATGTCCCAAAGCGATGTACACCCAATGATGCAATTTTGTGAAGCGTAATCACTGTTGTAAGGTAGGAAATTCGGCAGCCAGTCTGCAGTCAGCAAAATCCGATAGTCAGCAAGTTGATCATTCATTCCTGCAGTATCAATTGAGCAAGAGAGAGACATCAGGGCCTCAGTTGGTGTCTCAACTGAGAAAATGGCACCTCCAACCAGGGTCCATTAACCAGGCCTCAGGCCTCTAGGGGGCCCATTGTGTTTCATGCCTGGCACGAGGCCTGCTGTACTTAAATCAGGGGCTGGGACCCAGAGCTTGGAGCCACGAGATTTCAGTCTCTGCCCCTACCTTCCATACTGCAGCATTCCGTCTGTCCTGCAGCAGGAGCGTAAGCCTGGAATTTTGTGTTCACATTCTGGAGTGGGACTTGAATTCACAACAGTCTGAATCAGAGGGGAGAGAGTGCCTCAGAGGCTGTCATACATTACCACAGGGTGATCCTGGCCAAGGTGATTTTGGGGCACCGTAATTAAACTCAGTTTCCGCTCCTAATCCTCAACCATAACTTGTCTGCTTCCTTGACCTCTTCTTTTAATCACTTGGTTCTCTAATTTTTTGTCATTCTTTAAAAAACACTCCCAAAATCCATCTCTTTTACTTCTTTTCCATTCCTTTCCAAATCTCTGTTCCTTATTCTACAGTGAGGCAAATGTTGGACAAGGACAGCACAAGTGTCAGCAGGATAGTCCCCATCATCGAAGAGTTCATTGGCAATCACTGACTTCACCACTGCTCAATGAATAGTTGGCTGACAGAAGTTCTTTACATTTTTTTAGTGGGTTGAAAGTGTTACTGGCTGGCCACTATTTATTGTCCATCCCTATCTGTCCCTTGAGAAGGAATAAGCCGCCTTCTTGACCCACTGCATTCTATGTGGTTATAGAGACACCCACAGTGCTATTAAGGAGGGAACTCCAGAATTTTTACCCAGCAACAATGGAGGAACAGTGATATATATCCAAGTCAGGATAGCAAATACTTGGAGGGGAACTTGCGGGGGTGGTGTTTTAATATATCTGCTGTCCTTGTCCTTCTAGGTGGTAGAGTTTGCAGGTTTGTTAGTTGCTGTCTAAGAAGCCTTGGTGAATTTCTGCAGTGCATCTTGTAGATGGTACATGCCGCTGCTACTGAGCGATAATGGTGGAGGATGTGAATGTTTGTGGATCAATTTGCCAATCACACAGGCTGTTTTGACCTGGATGGTGTTAAGCTTCTTGAGTGTTGTTGGGGCTGCACCTATCCAGGCCAGTGGAGAGTATTCCATCATAGTTCTGAATTGTAGCTTCATTGGCAGGCATTGAGAAGACAGAATGTGAACTACTAGCTGTGAAATCCTAGCCTCTGATCTGTTCTTGAAGCCATGGTATTATTCCATTTGAGTTTCTGGTCAGTGGCAACCCCCCAGGATGCTGATGATTGGGGACTCTGTGATAGAAATGCCTCTGAATGTCAAGTGAGGTGGTTAGATTATCTCTTGATGGAGATGGTCATTGTCTGGCAGTAGTAGAACTTCAAACCTGAAGGAGCCAGTACCTTAAGGTAAGGAAGGAAGAAAATTGAAGGGGAGGTATAAAAGTATGTTAGTTTAATTTAGATCCTAAATGTTGGTGGTGATCCGTTTTAGGCTTTTGACTTGCTCGCCAAGCTGGCTTGTTTTTGTTCAGATGCTTTGTCACCATGCTAGGTGACATCATCAGTAGAGCTTCCGATGAAACGATGTTATTCTACTCCACATGGAATTTATACTGTCCAGTCCGTTATGGTGAGTACAGTCATATATCTGTATCCCATACAGATCAAAACCGGAAATGACAGTACTCACCATAACGGACCGGACAGTATAAATTCCAAGTGGAGTAGAATAACATCGTCTCATTGGAAACTCCACTGATATCACCTAGCATGTTGAAGAAAAGCCTGAACAAAAACAAGCCAGCTTGGCGAGCAAGTCAACAATCTCACCCACCACCTGAGCTACAGATCTTTGCCAATACTTTAGGTGATCCGTTTTATTCAGCATCTGTTGTAATTATGTAGAATCTGTAGTGTTATGGACCAGACCAAACCCCATCAAAATTTATTAAGAAGATAGTCTAGACCCTAACTTTTTATTATTTTAAGGTTAGTGTAAGGCTTTGCATTCCAGATGCAATTTGATCAATCAAGCTACTTGACTTTAAGTATTTTTACACTACAGTCAAACTACAGACAAAATAAAAGTAGAAGAATTGGCTTAACTCTAACTCAATCAAAATGCTTAACAAAATAATATATATGTTAACTACTACTAATTGTTCTAATAAAGTAACATCCTATAAACACACCCTTGGCAAAGGCAAATTCAGTAAAATGGATTGTCTCACGTGCTATTCTAACAACAGGAAGAGAATCCCAGCTTTTAGCTGTAACAGAGAGAGGAATAAGAGCTTCCATATCCAGCATCAAGACCCCAGCAACTGCTACTGAAAGCTAAAACTAAAAAATCATGAATCTGTTGGAGCTTGACTGCACCCATTCAGGCTGCTTCTATTGTTCCAACTTAAAAAAAAACAAGGTCTCACAAACTGTTTACTTTATTGGTTTTGAGCAGACCGTTTGGTACCTCTGCCTCAACCTTTCTTCATAAAAAAATTCAGGACAAAATACACTTCTTAAAGCCATAGTATTATCATACCTTCCCCCCACCCAACTTTAAAAAAACTGAATCATCAATAAACAAAGATGGCTTCATTTTAAAAATCCTTTAGTCTTATGCTATTAATACATTACAATACACATATTCATTGCAATACAACATCACTACAGTCCATTTCAGTCCATATTTCCCAACACTGAATGCCTCCGTCTTTATTCAACAAAGTTGCATCAACGCGGTGGCAGTTATGTTCTCTTGTCCTGCCACATGTACAATTTTCGAATTGAATGGCTGCAATAATAAGCTCCATCTAAACGGTCTGAACGTTTTGTCCTTAAATTTTTCCAAAAACTTTAAGGGGTTATGATCAGTTTATATGATTGACTCAGACACATTACTGGCAAATAAATGTTGAAATGTTGCAACACCAACATCAAACTCAAGGTCTCCTTCTCAATTGTGGAATATTTTTGCTGGTGATTATTCAGTTTTCTGGAAAAGTACCCAATAGGTCTTTCTATCTACTCATTGTCTTCTTGTAAGAGTACAGCATCGACTCCCATATCCTTTGCAACAACAGCCACTTTGAATGGCTTTTTGTAATTAGATATAGCTAACACTGGGGCAGTGGTTAACACAGCTTTCAGGTTGTCAAATGCCTTCTGACATTCCTCCATCCACTGAAATTTTCTGCACTTCTTCAACAAGTTAGTCAGTGGAGCAATCACATTGCCAAAAAAACCACTCAGTCCCAGGAATTATAGTATTTCCCTCTTTATCAATGGTATGGGAAACTGCTCAATAACCTTTGTTTTCACATTCCATAGGGCCATTTGTCCATGTCCAGTGCAATGGCCCAGGAATGTGACTTGGACTTTCGCGAACTCACTTTTAGCCAGGTTTATCACCAAACCTGCTTCCCAAAATCAATGGAACAATTCCGTTAGGTGCTGCAAATGTTCCTTCCATGTGTAACTAAAAATCACCAGATCATCGATGTACACCACACAATTGGGTAATTCCGAAATAAATTTGTTAGTTAGTCTTTGAAAAGCGGCTAATGCATTTTTCTTACCTAATGGCTTGACTTTAAACTGATACAGTGCATTTGGCGTCATGAAAGCCAAAATTTCCTTCGCTCTTTCAGATAAAGGTATCTGCCAGTATCCTCTGAGTAAGTCCAACTTATAAATATAAGTTGCTTCTCAAAACAGTCTTCCAAATGTAGAATAGGTTATGATTAAGATTTTGTAACTGCATGGACTTTGCGATAGTATGCACACATTCTGGTTTTGGCATCATTACTATGGGTGAACTCCATTCGCTACAACTGACTTTGATTATATTGTCTTTGAGCATGCGTTCAATCTACTTTTGAACTTGTGCCAACTTTGGAGGGTTACGTTTATAAGGATATTGCTTAATTGGAACAGCATCTCCTATATCTACATCATGCATAATCAGATTAGTACTTCCCATCTTACTTCCACATATCTCCCAATGTGATTGTAATAACTTTTTCAGGTTATTTCGATTTTTCTCTGGAAGGTAACTCAATCATTTATCCCAATTTTTAAGAACTTCCCCATTGTCCAGTTTAATTTGAGGAATGTCCAATTGAGTCATCTGAACTTGATTCTTTACTTTGTGTTGTAACCAGTAACACATTCTCCTTTTGCTTTCCTTTCCAACCAAAATACCTTTTGAACATATTCACCTGATACACTTTTTCTATCTGGCGTTCTTATCAAATAATTCACCTCACTCAATTTCCTATTGATTTGATGAGGCTCACTAAACCTTGCTTTTGTTTTTTTTAAAATTCATTAATAGAATGAGGGCATCGCTGGCTAGGCAGCATTTATTGCCCATCCGTAATTACCCAGAGGGCAGTTCAGAGTCAACCACATTGCTGTGGGTCAGAAGTCACATGTGGGCCAGACCCGGTAAGGATGGCAGTTTCCTTCCCTAAAGAACATTAGTAAACCAGGTAGGTTTTTCCAACAATGGATTCATAGTCATCATTAGATTCTTAATTCTAGATATTTTATTGAATTCAAATTCCACCATCTGCTGTGGTGGGATTCAAACCCGGATCCCTGGAATGTTATCCAGGTCTCTGGATTAACAGTCCAACAATGATACCACTAGGCCATTGCCGCCCTGAGGTTCACCAACCACTGGTAGTAATATTAACACTTTATCACCACTATCAAATTTATGAATTTTTGATTTCTTGTCTGCATCCTCTTTCATCACATGCTGTGCTACGTTAGTTGTCTAGCCAACTTACCTGCTCTGTTTAATCATGCCCTAAGATTTGACACGTAGGCCAACTATGTGGTCTCTGAACTCTGACTCACCAATTTCTCCTTAGTTAATTTCAGTGATCCTCTCATCTCATGCCCAAAAACTAATTCAGATGGACTTTAGTTGATTCATTAGATGTACATCCCTAATTGCAAAAAGTACAAATGGAATTCCTTTATCCAATGCTCTGGATAGTCTTGTCTATAAGCCCTCAATGTGGTGTATTAAGTTCATGCCACTGTTCGAACACTCCCTGCGATTCTGGATTGTACACAGTGGATCTGAATTGTTTTATTCCTAAGATATCCATAACTTTCTTGAATAATTTGGATGTAAAAAAATTTGACCCTTGATCCGATTGTATTTCTGTGGGTAGTCTGTACCAAGTAAACATTTGGGTAACTCTTCTACAATTCTTTTAGCCGTGACATTGCATAATGGAATGCCCCTGGAAATTTAGTAGACACATCCATTATGGTCAACAAATACTGATGCCCACATTTTGTTTTAGATAAGGGTCCTACACAATCAATTAAGACTCTTGTAAAAGGTTCTTCAAATGCGTGAATTGGTATTAAGATAGAAACATAGAAGATAGGAGCAGGAGGAGCCCATATGGCCCTTCGAGCCTGCTCTGCCATTCATCACGATCATGGCTGAAACCTTCGCTGTACTCCCTCGAGAGCAAAAGCATCCTTTCTCAGAAAAGGAGACCAAAATTGCACACAATATTCCAGGTGTGGCCTCACCAAGGCCCTGTATAACTGCAACAACACATCCGTGCTTCTGTATTTGAAACCTCTCGCAATGAAGGCCAACATACCATTTGCCTTCTTTACCGCCTGCTGCACTTGCATGCTTGCCTTCAGTGGCTGGTGCACAAGGACACCCAGGTCCCACTGCACACTCCCCTCTCCCAATTTACAGTCATTCAGGTAGTAACCTGCCTTCTTCTTTTTGCTTCCAAAGTGAATAACCTCTCATTTATCCAAATTATACTGCATCTGCCATTGTTTTGCCCACTCACCCAACTTGTCCAGATCATGCTGAAGGATCTGTGCATCCTCGTCATGGTTCACCCTCCCACCCAACTTGGTATCATCTGCAAACTTTGAGGTGTTACATTTTGTTCCCTCATCCAAATCATTAATACATATTGTGAATAGCTGGGGTCCTAGCACTGATCTCTGTGGCACCCCACTAGTTACTGCCTGCCAATTTGAAAAGGATCCATTAATTCCTACTCTTTGTTTCCTCTCTGCCAACCAGTTTTCTGTCCGTCTCAATACACGTCCCCCAATCCCATGCACTTTAATCTTGCACAATAATCTCTTAGGTGGGACTTTGTCAAAAGCTTTCTGAAAGTCCAAATATACCACATCAATTGGCTCCCCCTTGTCAACTCTACTAATTACATTTTCATAGAATTCCACCAGATTTGTCAGGCATGATTTTTCCCCTTTGTAAATCCATGCTGACTCTGTCTGATTCTGCTATTGCTTTCTAAATATTCCACTATAAAGTCCTTGATAATGGATTTGAGAACTTTCCCCACTACCGATATTAGGTATACTGGTCTATAATTCCTTGTTTTCTCTCTACCTCCCTTTTTGAATATTGGAGTGATATTAGATACCCTCCAGTCTGTAGAGACTGTTCCACAGTCTATAGAATCCTGGAAGATGACCAACAATGCATCCAGGATTTCTAGAGCCACTTCCTTAAGTACTCTGGGATGTAGATTATCAAGCCCTGGGGATTTATCCGCCTTCTGTATGCTTCTTCCTTGGATGGGATACTATCACTAATTTCCTTCATGGATTGGCCCTCTTACCCATTTTGTTTTTGTGCCATTAAAGGTGCTGGTTTTATCACTGCCTGAGGTTTTCCAATTCCCTGACATCTATGACATGTCTGGCAAAAGTCAACCACATCTTTATGCAGTCCAGGTCAATAAAAATGTTTTTGTATTTTGGCTTGAGTTTTCCTTACTCCCAAATGAACAACTACTGGTAATTTGTGCGCTGACTGCAACAAATCCTTTCTATAATCCACCAATTGTAATACAATTTAAGGAACTTCTGCCCATTTTTCACCCACCTCAGTATGTGATGGCCTCCGTTTCCTCATCAAGACTTCATTTTTAAGATAGTAACATTGTGGGATACACTCTTGATTCTTCTACTGTGTATGCTTTTTTGGTACAACTGCTTAGTTTTTCACCTTTCCATTGTAATTCAGCTAATTTCTCTGAACTAAAAATATCCACTTTGTCCTCCACCTGTTCTTGTTTTTTTTCTCAATCATTTGATCAAACATAGTTTCTGATAATTGAACTTCAACTTCCTTATCTTTATTCTTTGATTCCTCCTGTTTCCTCTGTGGCTTTGTGATCTTGTTACCACACAGTCAGGAAAAATCTCAGGATATACTTCCTGTAACACAGGATTTTCAGTTGCCTGATTCTCCACTCACTGTTCAATCACAGTAGACCACTCCCACCTGTGATCCAGCTATGTAATTACCAAGGATAAACTGTATTGCTGGAACCGAGAATTTCTCTATTACTCCTACCACCACTTTGCCACTTCTCACTGACTCTCCAATCTCACTTTATATCATGGAACACTGCTCTTCTGAACAACAAATTCCACATAGTACCACTTTTTAGGGCAGTACTCCTTCTGAATTACATATTTCGCCTTTCGCCATCAAAAATTGACTTGCTCCTGTATTTCTTAAAATCTTAATTTCTTTGCCCACTCCTCCTGGCATACATGAGTAAACCATAACCACATCAGTAAATTCTTTCAAGGGATCTTGTTCTTTCTTCTCAACCAGCCCCTGACCAGGTTGTAGATAACACAGTGTGGAGCTGGAGGAACACAGCAGGCCAGGCAGCATCAGAGGAGCAGGAAAGCTGACGTTTTGGGTTGGGACCCTTCTTCAGAAATGACTTCGCAGTGGCGTTATAACTCACTCAGAGATAGTAAGAACTGCTGATGCTGGAGTCAGAGATAATACAGTGTGGAGCTGGAGGAACACAGCAGGCCTGGCAGCATCAGAACAGCAGGAAAGCTTTCGTTTCGGGTCAGGACCCTACATTCTTTTGCAGCTTTTTAGCTTCCACTGTGCTTTCCTCTACTCCTTCAACAAAACTCACTGGCTTATCCTGTTTTCCCACGCCTGTCTTCCCAGTGCTTTTTCCTAAACCACCAACACTGAAACTTCATAGAATCACTACAGTGTGAAAGCAGGCCATTTCGCCCATAGAATCCATACCGACCCTCTGACAGCATCCCATAGAGACACACCCACCGCTACCCTATCCCTGTAACCCTGCAATTCCCACTTCTAATCCACCTAGCCTGCACATCTTTGGACTGTGGGGGGAAAGCCACACTGACACAGGGACAATGTGTACAGACAGCCATCCAAGGGTGGAATCGAACCCAGGTCCCTGGCACTGTGAGGCAGCAATGCTAACCACCATGCCACCTGCAACATGGCCTATTTTATTACAGTGAAACTCGAGCTTTTTTACTTCTCTTTCTCCCTCACGAGTATCCTTTTTACCATGTGGTAAACTATCTTTCCTGTCTTCAATAAGCTGTCCTTTTCCCTTAACACCTGAGGATTTCTCTTTTCCCCTATTTCTATCCCTCACAGATTGAAATTGATGTCAGAAGCCAAACTTTGATTTATGAACCAACTCATCTGCCATTTCTGCTGCTAATCATGTAATCTTAACTCTCTGCTTTTCCACATGAGTACTTACTACTTCAGGCAGTGAATTGTTGAATTCCTCTAAGAGGAATCATTTAAGAGCATCATATGTTTGATCTATTTTCAATGCCCTATCCACCTATCAAAATTACTTTGTTTCATTGTTTCAAACTGTATGTATGTTCGACCAGGTTCACTCCTTAGGTTCCTAAAATGTTGTCTGTAGGCTTCTTGTACCAGCTGACATGCACTTAACATGGCTTTTCTCACCTCATCATACTTCCCAGATACCTCCTCTGATAGAGATGCAAATACCTCACTAGCTCTACCTACCAACTTTGTTTGAATCAACGATATCCACATGATCACTGGCCATTTCATTTGTTTAGCCACTTTCTCAAATGAAATAAAAAAGGCTTCTACGTAATTATTGTTGAACTTTTGCGATGCTTCGACATATTTAAACAGATCCCGTCCAGGCCTTTGGCTATGATAAAATTGCTATCCATCACTGTCCTCATCATGACTCCTACCTTTCACTTCTACCTCTGCATTTTAAGACAACCTTTGAGTTTTTAGTTCCAACCTATGCATAGTTCAAAAGCTCTTTTTCCCTTTCTTTTGCTAGGACCTTCCTTTCCTTTCCTTTTTTCCTCTGCTTTCAATTGTAATTCAAACTGTTTAATTTGCTTTTCATATTCAAGCTGCTTCATTTGCAGTTGAATTTTAGCCATTTCCAATTATTTCAACGGCATTTCTGGCAATCGTAAATGGTGAGCTATTGCTGCAATTACTTGCCCTTTTTGCATGGACAAAGGCAACTCCCAACTCCAGCATGTCTGCTAATTCCAAAAACTTTACCCTCCTTACTTTCTGTAAAACTCCCAAAGTGACTTCTTCCAGCCCCAGGAAACTCTTAGTGACTGAAAGAGCCATTACTACACAAGGCACACCCTATTTAAACCAACCGAATGCAACACCCAAAAAGAGAACACCAACACTCACGACTCACTGCCTTTGAGTCTAATAATCCTAAACCCAACCTGGAATTAGAGATGATGATCCCGACAAGAGCTCCCAATTTGTTATGGACCAGACTAAATCCCCTCAAAATATATTAAGAAGATAGCCTAGACCCTAACCATTTTTTACTTTAAAGGTAAGTGTAAGGCATTGCATTCCAGATGCAATGCGATTGGTCAAACTATTCAACTTTGTGCAAAACAGACTTTATTTTTATACTACAGTTAAAATACAGACAAAATAAAAGAATTGGCTTAACTGTAACTATCAAAATGCTTAACAAAATAACAAATAACAAATTAACTACTACAAATTAACTATTCCAACATAGTAACATTCCATAAACACATCCTTGGCAAAGGCAAATTCAGTAAAATAGATTGTCTTGCATGCAATTCCAGCAGCAGAAAGAGAACCCCAGCTTTTAGCTGTAACAGAAAGAGGAATAAGGGTTTCCATATCCAGCTTCAGGACCCCAGCAACTGCTACTGAAAGCTAAAACTGAAAATCATGATTCTGTTGGAGCTTGACTGCACCCATTCAGGCTGCTTCTGTTGTTCTAACTTTAAAAAAAACCAAGGCCTCACAAGCTGTTAACTTTATTGGCTTTGAGCAGACTGTTTGGTACATCTGTCTCAACCTTTCTTCATAAAAAAGATCAGGACCAACTATAATGTCTTCACATAACATGCACTGCACTTAGCAAAGACTCAACCAGAGCCTCCCCAGTCCTAAGGCAAAGGCGTGTGGGTGGTAAAGGAAATCCAAGACCAGACAGAACACACAGATGGAAAAACGCACACATACATACACTCAGTGTGCATGTTTCAACTGAACAAACAG
This sequence comes from Rhincodon typus, assembly GCF_021869965.1. NCBI lineage: Eukaryota > Metazoa > Chordata > Chondrichthyes > Orectolobiformes > Rhincodontidae > Rhincodon > Rhincodon typus. Next base: position 4,799,865 of record NC_063370.1, read on the forward strand.
GCCACAGCCTTTCCCTAGTTCGTTCCTCAGGACTATATCATGACCAATCAGTCAATATTCCTACTTTAAAATGAACAACGTTTGACAGTTAACTTTCAGTCATCATTTAACTGGGGCATTCTCCATGGCAACACTTCTATCAACCAGAGACCACTTGCAAACCAATCAGCTGTTCTTACATTGTTTAAAAAATGTTATTGCCCTTTTCTTTTGTATTCTTGTCCTGTTGAGTGCAAGGCTGGAAGCTTGACAAAATTTGTATTGTTTCAATATTCAACTCCTGTACTACCAAATGATCATTTAAACAGACAATATGATGTCTCCCAATTCACCACATCCTGCACTTACTTAAAACCTGTTACATGCAAAGTTTTCTAGTTCTGACACAGGGACACATTGAAATGTTATGTCAGTTTGTTTCTTCACAGATGCTGTCAAACCCACAAAGCGTTTTTTTTTCCCCAGCATTTCCTGTTTTCATTTCTGATTATTAGAATCCACAGTACAGGAGTACTGAAAAGAGTAATCTCAACTTTGCTGTTGGTGCCCTCTTCTGGAATGTTGGCAGAACAAATCTGTTTCAGTGCATTTAGGTCCTTCATACAAAAGTCATTCTAGAATTTGCTGCCCAAAGGCAGGTCTCAACCACAGTGTCATGACCCTAACCGTCTGTCGGGCAAGGAGGTAGGTACTGAATCCACCACAGTTGACAAGGGATCAAACCCCGTGCTGTTGGTACCAGTCTGCTCCACAAGGGCCATCCAGACAACTAACCAACCTCTGCAACTCCACAAAAGGAACCTAGACGTTTTCATGCATGCTGTAGCCTGGAGCAATGGATAGTGAAGGTACATACGAACACAGGAATTAAGAGCAGGGTAGGCCATTCAACGCTTTGAGTGTACTCTGCCATTTACTAAGTCATGGCTGAGTTGATAGTGGCTTCAACTCCACATTCCTGCCTTCTCCAATAATCTAGAAACATGGAATCTAAGAGCAGGAATAGGCCATCCTGCCTTTGAGCCTACTCCGCCACTCAATATGATCATAGCTGATCATCCAACTCATTATCCTATTCCCACTTTCTGCCCATACCTTTTAATCCTAAGAACTGTATCTACATCTTTCTTGAAAGTCTTCAATGTTTTGGCCTCAACCTTTGCTAGTGAATAATCTATCCACCTCTGCCTTTAAAATATTCAGTGATCCCACCTCCGGCGCTCATGGGAAGAAGAATGTTCCACAAACCCACGACCTTTGGAAAGAAAAAGCATTTCTCCACCTCTCTGTCTTTACCCTCTTTCCAGGACTGTCTTATGGTCTTACTGCCTGCCTTTGGATTGCATTGGAGGGATTTGTAGGTTAATGTTCAACCAATGGTTTTTTTGAAAGCTGCTTTATATCTTAATTTCTCCTGTTTAAATGATTCACAAGATTGGACAATTGATTCTGCAATGAAGGAGGTTTTCTTTTGTCATTGGCAATCACTCCCCAGTGAGTATGATTGTCCATCTAGGAAATTCCACGTCACTGGTCGTGGATTCTGTGTGAATGATGATCCCAATCCATTGCTGCATCTCTGACCATTTGGCAGGTGTTTTGGGAGATGGAAGCAGTCCTTATCCTTGAGATCATTGGAAATCCTTTCTCCAGCTCCTATGCTGTATTTCCTCTTGCTGATGGGTGGTTCTCAAAAACATTGTGTTCCTTTATACAGGATATTCCTCCAAGTCAGTTTCTTCTGAACAAGGGTCTCCCTTGAGTTGACATCTGTGTTGCATTTCTTGAGGGAAGCCTTCAAGGGACGTTTTGAAATGCTTCCTTTGTCCTCCTGTCATTCAAGTACTTTCCTTGAGCTGGGTGAAGAGGATTTGGTTTGGTAGTCAAAACTCAGGCATTCCAAGCATTTCGCTGACCCAGCAGAGTTGGTTTTGGAAGACCATGATCTTACTGCTGGTGCTGTTAGCTGCTTCAAAGATGCTGGTGTCCTCCTGGTTGGTGATGAGAATTCATCTCAAATAGCATTGATTGTACTTTTCAAGGGTCTTGCAGTGGTGTCTGTATGTAATTCATGTTTTGGAGCCATACAGAAGAGTTGGACGGATGACTGCATTACTCACAAGGATCATGGTTTAAGAGTGGGATATACAGGTCATCAAAGACTCTACTCTCATCCTCAGGCGTCCGAAGGCCGTGCTCACAGATTGAGTGCGATATTGAATCTTGACATTGTTGTCAGCTTTAGATGAGAGGTAGTTACCTAGGTAAAGAAGATGTTCCACGTTTGGGAAGATTTCTCCATTGATCTTAATGAAGGAAAGGACCAGAACTTGACTTGGGAAGGATTGATAAAGGAGTTGTGTCTTCATGAGATTGAGGTGAGACCAATTCTTTGATATGCATCTGCAAAGGCATTGAGCAAGCCTAGATTCTCTTCCAAGAGTACAGAGATTGTACTGTTATTGGAGAGTCTCTTCTGACAATATTTCAATTGTAGTATTCTTTAATTAAACCACTCTGGCATAAAGGAAGGATTGTACTTATATTGCGCTTCATTACATCAGCCTCAAAGAGTATTACGGTCAATCAAAGTACTTTTCAAAGTACTGTCTCTGTTGCACTGTAGGAAACACTGTCTGTATTTTTAAAGTTCATTGAGGAGAAGGGGCTCAGTGGTTAGCACTGCTGCCTTACAATGGCAGAGACCCAGGTTCAATTCCACCTTTGGGTCACTGTACATGTGGAGTTTGCACATTCTCCCTGTGTCTGCATGGGTTTCCCTTGGGTGCTTTCCTCCCACAGTCCAAAGATGTGCAGGTTGGGTGATTGACCATGTTAAATTTCCCATAAATGCCTGGGGATGTGTAGCTAAGGTGGATTGGCATGGGAAATACAAGGTTACAGGGATAGAGTAGGGGAGTGGCTCTGGGTGGAATACTCTTCGGAAAGTCACTGTGGACTCAATGGGCTGAATGGCCTGCTTTCGCACTGTAAGGATTCTGTCATTCTATGTGGGCATCGCTGGCTAGACCAGTAATTATTGCCCATCCCTCACTGCCCTTAAGAAGGTGATGGTGAGCTGGCAAGCTGCCTTCATGAAGCACTGTAGGCCATTATGCCTTTAAGGAGGGAATTCCAGGAATTTGACCCATAATACTAAAGGAATGGCGATATAATTCCAAGTCAGGATGGTGAGTGGCTTGGAGAGGAACTTGGAGATGGTATCCCTATGTATTTGTTGCCCATGTCCTTCTAGATGGTAGTGGTTGAGGGTTTGGAAGGTGCTGTCTAAAGAATCTTTGTGAATTTCTGCAGTGCATCTTGCTGCTACGGTGCGTTGGTGATGGAGGGAATGAATGTTCTAATTAAGCAAGCTGCTTAGTCCTGGATCATGTCGAGCTTCTTGAGTGTTGTTAAAGCTGCAATCAGGCAAGTGGGAATTATTCTATCACACTGCTGACTTGTATTTTGTAGATGGTGGACAAGTTTTGGGGAGTCAGGAGGTGATTTACTCACTGCAGGATTTCCAGCCTCTGACCTGCTCTTATAGCCACAGCATTTATATAGCTCATCTAATTCTGTGTCTCCTGTCAAAGCAGTGGAACTGTAAGTTGTTACCACCGACCTCATTGTTTTGTGTCTGTTGTTGCTGCCTCTCCCTCACTGCCCTGTTGTGTGTTACCTTCACCGTCCCACTCGTCTACCCATCCTGCTTGCTTGAGCAGGTTAGATATTGAGGCTGTGGGGAAGGCAGTGGTTTTGCACACTGTTTATAAATTAAAGATTTAAATAAAAATAATTGAGGCCAATTTATTAAACTTGGCAATGCAGGGAATCTTTACGTGAAGGGAGTTTCACTAATAAACCTGGGCTGACAAGCAAGATAAAGGTAAAATTACCTGCTAATGAGGTCACAGGCACTGCAACTGCATTGTCGGTGAGTTCACCCTCTGCAGCAACTGCAATGATGATGACACGAGATGCCTTTTCTGTGATGTTGGTTGAGGGATAAATATTGGCCAGGACACTGGGGAGAACGTCCTACTCTTCTTCACTCTAGTGCCATGAATTAAAACAAAGAACTGCAGTTGCTGGAAATCTGAAACAAAAACAGAAATTGCTGGAGATTCCCAGCAGGTCTGGCAGCATCTGCCATATATCTGCCTGAGGGGGCTGATGGCTTGAAGTTTGATTCTGAAAAACAGCACTTTCGATAATGTAGCCTTCTTTCAGTAAAGCAGTGGTTAAGTGTCAGCATAAAATGAGTGCACAATGGAAATGATAACTGCGAGAAAATTCAGCATTGTGGTTAGAAACTGCATTTGTACCATTTTCTTCAGATTCCCAAAACAAGAAGGACATACCTGACAGAAACTCAAACCACAGAATCTTGGGCTGCAAGGACAATGCCAGGAACATTACATTACTGTCAACAATCCTGCACAGGTTAAAAGTCAGACTGTGCATTTATCATAAACAAATGCATTTACTTGAAATTATTCTGACCTTGAGAATATGGGAATTTTGGAAAACAGAGATGCATTATGTGTCAGATGGAATTTGACTGATTCAGTATTTTGCTCTTCATGTTCTGACCCTATATTCACATTGTCAACACTTCTACATCTGTAACACTGTCTGCCTTAACCTGTACCTCAGCTTATCTGCTGCTGCAAGTCTCGGTCATGCTTAGTACCTCTAAACTTTATGATTCTTTTTCACACAGAGGGTGGTATATGTATGGAAGGATCTGCCAGAGGAAGTGGTGGAGGCTGGTACAATTGCAGCATTTAAAAGGCATCTAGATGGGTACATGAATAGGAAAATTTTAGAGGGATATGGGTCAAATGCTGACAATTGGGACTAGATTAATTTAAGATATCTGGTTGGCATGGACGGGTCGGACCAAAGGTTCTGTTTCCATGCCATACAGCTCTATGACTCGAAATCTGCGCTTTCCTAATTATGGCCTCTTTTGCATTCCTTATTATAACTGTTCCACCATTAGGCCACTATGCCTTAAATTGCCTAAGCCTCAAGCTCTTTAATTCCCACCCTAAACCTCTCCACCTTGCTTTCCTCCTTTAAGACACTTAAAATCTACCACTCTGACCAAGCTTTTGGTCATCTGACCTAATATCTCCTTATGTGACTCGGTATCATAAATGCTGCTGTGAACAACTTGGGACCTCTCATCAAGTTGAATAAATGTTATATAAATGTTAATTGCCATTGAGAGGTGTCTAACTGATTTCTGGAAGACTTTATTTAAGGCCGTTTCCTCACAAAATGCACTTGAACTATGTCCTCAAAACAGAAACATCAAATTAGACACAGTTTATGCCAAACTCCCATAAACAATAGCCAGCTCCCATCAATTAATGAACAGCCAACCTTATGATTTAATTTTTTATCATATCTATTTAATATTACTTTTCATGGGAAAATTTTGAAATTACAAAGATCAGAATCAAACATCTTGTGACATTAAGATTGCAATAGAAAAAAAACATATCATGCCTACCCCTAGAATGCAGAATTATCAAACATAAGTGAAAAAAACACACAAAAATAAAATGCATTGTGATCTGAATGCATATCTTACAGATTGCCTGATAGAAGCAGGTCCGAGTGTTTCCTGCTCAGAGTATTGTACTGTAAATTAGGTTTTGTTACAAAACCATGTATTGTATAAATTCTCCCCATTTTTTTAAAATGTTTGCTGGTATGAAAAAGAAACGAATTTTACAAAAAACACCACGGAAAGTTAGTTAACATCACAACAAAGATTCCTTTTTTTCCCCCGGACATACAAATACAGAAGACCTAAAACCTCTTTTCGAAACAATCAAGATTATATGCTCAATGTTGCAGCCTACTATGAATAAGAATAAGAAAAAAAATGATAGCCTTTTGCTAATAATACAGAGGACCCACGGTAAAACATGATTTTTCTCTTTTCTTCCTCTTTCGCTTTTAAGCACGTTCCCCTCTAATACGACGGGCCAGTTGTATGTCCTTCGGCATGATGGTGACACGTTTGGCATGGATGGCACACAGATTGGTGTCTTCAAACAGACCAACCAAGTATGCCTCACTGGCCTCCTGCAAAATAAGGGAGGAAAGCAGTCACTAGATCACTCTTACAGACTTATCTCAAGGTTAATTTTGGGTAGACTAACAAGGCAAGAGAGTACAAGATGAATGGTAGAACCCTATGATGGAGAATATCAGAAGAATATTCGTAGGCTTGTTCATAGATTGTTGAAGGCAACAGGACAGCTGGATACGGTTGTCATGAGGTACTTCTCGTTATTAATCGTGAGGTATTTCTCGTTATTAATCAAAGGATTGAATACAAAAGCTGGGAAATTATGATAGAGCTGCATAATATATTAGACTACAGCTGGAGTATTGTGTGTAGTTGTGGTCACCATGCTATAGGAAGAATATGATTGCATTAAAAAGGGTGCAGAGGAGATTCACCAGGATGTTGCCTCGGCTGGAGTCATTTAGATAAGAAATGAGACTAGATGGGCCGCAATTGATTTCTTTAGAGCACAGAAGGCTGAGGGGGGACCTGACTGACGTGTACAAATTCATGAAGGGCACAGATAGGGTAGATACGAAGAAACCTTTCCCCCACAGTAGAGGGTTCAACAACCAGGGGGCATATATTTAAGGTAATCGGAGAGGTTTAGAGGGGATTTAACAGAAAATTTAACCAATGTGTGTTGGGTATCTGGAACTCACTACCTGAAAGGCAGGAAGCCTCAGTGTTTAAGATGTATTTGGATGATCATTTGAAGTGCCATTGCATGGAAAGCTACGGAACGTGTGTTGGAAAATGGGACTAAAGTAAATAGGTGGTTGGTGACTGGTAAGGACAGTATGGCAGAAAGGCTTCCTTCCATGCTGTGTATCTCTATGACTCTGAACCAATGCTCTGTATCCACTGCTGGTGTGTCTGACAGCAATGAACCAGTTACGTTACCTAGAACTGACAGCACAGAAACCAACCATCTAACCCAAATGGTTCGTGCTGGTGTCTTGTCAAAGCACTGTATACAGGATCAGAGAGGTTTTGTAGGCTTCGTCCATCCTCTCATCAGCAGTTTTCTGTTCTTTTGCCTTGTATTATAAGGCTTCATCCAAAAGTAAATCTATGCTCCTCGGCCTACACGTGCTGTCCTCTGAACAGCACATCCTCACCCAAGAGCAGAGAATTGCACGCCCTGGAGCATTTCAACACTTCAGCCTATTCATCACTAATCTTATTCTGAACCAAGCTGCGCTTACCTGCAGAGCCCCACAGCAGGTGCTTACCTGTAGAACACTGATATGCATACCTGCAGAGCTCCGGTCGCAAGAGTGCATACCTGCAGAGCTCCAGTAGCAAGAGTGCTTACCTGCAGAGCTCCGGTAGCAAGAGTGCTTACCTGCAGAGCACTGGTAGCAGGAGTGTATACCTGCAGAGCTCCAGTAGCAGAAGAGTATACCTGCAGAGCACCGGTAGTAAGAGTGTATACCTACAGAGCACCGGTAGCAAGAGTGTATACCTGCAGAGCTCCAGTAGCAGGAGTGCTTACCTGCAGAGCACTGGTAGCAAGAGTGTATACCTGCAGAGCACTGCTAGCAGGATAGTATACCTGCAGAGCTCCAGTAGCAGGAATGCTTACCTGCAGAGTACTGGTAACAAGAGTGTGTACCTGCAGAGCACTGGTAGCAGGAATGTATACCTGCAGAGCTCCAGTAGCAGGAATGCTTACCTGCAGAGTACTGGTAACAAGAGTGTATACCTGCAGAGCACTGCCAGCAGGATAGTATACCTGCAGAGCTCCGGTAGCAGGAATGCTTACCTGCAGAGCACCGGTAGCAAGAGTGCTTACCTGCAGAGCA
>NC_063370.1:4807773-4862388 GCF_021869965.1 Rhincodon typus
GCAGAGCACCGGTAGCAAGAGTGCTTACCTGCAGAGCACCGGTAGCAGGAATGCTTACCTGCAGAGCACTGCTAACAGGATAGTATACCTGCAGAGCTCCAGTAGCAGGAATGCTTACCTGCAGAGTACTGGTAACAAGAGTGTGTACCTGCAGAGCACCGGTAGCAGGAGTGTATACCTGCAGAGCACCGGTAGCAGGAGAGTATACCTGCAGAGCACCGGTAGCAAGAGTGTATACCTGCAGAGCACCGGTGTCAGGAGTACTTACCTGCAGAGCTCCAGTAATATGAGTGCATACCTGCAGAGCCTCAGTAGCAGATGCTTACCTGCAGAGCCCCAATAGCAGCACTCTGGAACCTCAGATCAGTTTTGAAGTCCTGTGCAATCTCACGCACGAGACGCTGGAAAGGCAGCTTTCTAATCAGCAACTCTGTAGACTTTTGGTATCGCCTAATTTCACGCAAAGCCACAGTACCAGGTCTATTGGAGGAAAAAGAAATATTAGTTACGACTAGTTTTGATGTAAAATCTACACTTTTTTCAGCATAGTGGGTCTTTCAACCATTTGAAAAACACAGGACAGAACTGTTCAGACAAATTTTGCCATCAAGATGGTCAATGGGGAACATACTCCATGCATCAACTCCTTCAGGCCTTCCACCCCCACCTGAGCATTAAGTCCTGCCTGAGAGAGTTGCTGGCCGTCTAATTGATTGACGACTGTCTGGGCCCAACAGTGTCACTGGGGATCTCATAAAACAAAGTGCTGGGTGTCAGGCTGGAGGTAAGTTACGTGGCCTATTGATAGGGCCAGATGATGATAACCGTGGTGGTGGTGGCAGCGGTGATGCTTGGAGGTTGTTTAATTTCAAACACTTCCAGTTTAGAGTCATAACAGCACAAGAGGCCATTCAGTCTATCTAGACCATTCTGGTTCTGTGTATCACAGTCCAGTCAGTTCCAATCCCCCTATCTGTAGCCCAGCAACTTTACTCCTGTCATGTGCCCATCCAATTCCTTTCAAAATTACTCATCATCTCTGCTTCTACCCACCCTCATAAGTGTAGTGATTGTAACAAGGTCAGCCAGTTGGACATCATAGAATACGGGTTGCCTGATTGGGGCTGTTAATTTGGTCTAATCGGGGAGCCCTGACTAACATATAAAGATGGTGAGTGTGAGAGATACTGACAGTCTGGTACCTGACTGTGAATGAAACAGTACTAAAGGCAAGGCCTGTTCATGTGTAAGTAAAGGGTGACCTGGTGACAGATACCGTCCTCTGTGGAGTTATTTCAGTAAGCAGGGAGCTCGGGTCAATACAACTCATTGTGCTAAAGGTTTTTTCTCACTCACCCCACTCACCTAGCACAGTGCCTCCCAAACTTTTTCCCACTGTGACCCTGTGTCAAAGCTTGAAAATTGCTGTAATCCATCAGTGAGAAGTCAGAGATCAGAATGGATGCGTGTACATGTCATGGGTCCAGATAGAGTGGGGACACAGCTGAAACAACTTGGTTGGAGCTTCATGGTGGTAATTACTGCCTGAGGGCTTGGGACTCCACATTTCAGCTCACAATCCCACTTAGGGTCACAACACCTATTTGGGAAGCCCTGCCTAGGCAGGAAGCCTTGTGAATCTTACCCTCCCTGTGTGAAGTAATGTGGCTGTGTCAAGATGGCAGGAAGTGAACTGAAATACTGTGCTCTGGCACCAGAGGGAATGCTATCTAAAAATCTAACAAAGTAGATGTCAATCTAAATAAAAACCGGAAGAACTGCCGATGCTGTAAATCAGGAACAAAAACAAAGTTGCTGGAAAAGCTCAGCAGGTCTGGCAGCATCTGTAAAGAAAAAATCAGAGTTAAGGTTTCGGATCCGGTGACCCTTCCTCAGATATCATTCTACATGCAGCACCCTTTCTTTTAGTATTTTTTAATATAGATGGGAGCATTGCTGGGCCAAACGAGACTTATTGCCTATCCCTAATTTGTCCTAGGAGAGGTCGTCCTGAGCTGACTTCTTGAAACGCTGTAGTCCTTATGGTGTAGGGACACCCACAGTGGTCTCAGGGAGTTCTAGGATTTTGACCCAGTGACAGTCAATGAATAGCAATGTAGTTCCAAATCAAGATGACATGTGACTTGGAGAAGGACTTGCAGGTGGTGATGTTCACATTCTTCTGTTGCTGTTTGCACATTTGGAAGTGGCTGTCAGAGGAGATTAGTGAGTCAGCATCTTGCAGATGGCACAAACTGCTGCCATTGGTGATTTTTGAGTAACTGCTGAAGGAGTGCCAATCAAACGGGCTGCTTTTCCCTGAATGGTGTTGAGCTGCACACAATGAGGCAATTGGAGAATATTCCACTCTCCTGACTTTTGCTTTGTAGACAGTGGAACTGAATGGTGAGTTATGCAAATATGAAAACTAAACAGACTCCCAGGACTATGAATGCACTATTTACACACATGGCAGGACCAGAGCCTCTCAGTTAGGCTCCACTATTGTTGAATCACAGGAAGATATTTCTTTTAACACCAACAGGATGGCGGGAGTCTTGAACTTTTTTTTTGTTAAAATCAGGTTCAAATGTCTTGTATGAAAACATCCTTGCTGTGGAGTTGACATGACTCGCCAGCACTGGCAAAGCCATGTTGTTAAATAAGTGGGTCTGCTGGCACAGACAGCTTGTACAGCTGCTTTACCAGATAAGTCCCTCTTAAATGCCTCCGGTGCAAGGTTGCCTTAACATTGACACAATTTTTGCAAGATGTCTCCCACTGAGACTGATAGCATTTACTATATTTAGGACAAGTTCAATGCTGTTGACCCACACCCTATCTTTGAAACTCTTCACCCCAGAGGGCTGTGGTAGCTCAATCACTGAACTTGTTCTGGATCCTACTGACATCGAGATATATGGGGGTATTGGGGGAAATTGCATTGAAGTAGACAATCAATCATGATCTGTTTGAATGGCTCAATGGGCCAAATGAACAACCTTCCCTAGATTCCTAACTGTCTTAAGACTGGCCCAAATCCCATGACTCCTTCAATCCTCAACTTGTCTAGTAACATTGCAGCCATCATTCAGGCACAGCTTTCAGTCAGATTAATTTGTGAGCCACTTTATGGAGGATCTGTATCTAAGTGCACCTGTTTGCCTAGCTTTTCTCTTCTCCACTCACCTTGTTAACAAGGTGCAGGTCTGATGAAAGTCATATAGATAACTGATATTTTACAGATACTTCTACGTGCTATCCTCTATTACGATAGAGTAACAATCCCCAAAGCACAGCAAAAACCAGGTGAAACAGTGCAGTGAACAGTAGAATATCCTCTCACTGTGATCCTCCTTTCAAAGTGAACATAGCAGATCCTAGACAATGCCACAATTATGAAACCTGCCTGTAACGATGGGGTTTCTTCACTCCACCAGTGGACGGGGCGCTCTTGCGGGCTGCCTTAGTGGCAAGTTGCTTGCGGGGGGCCTTGCCTCCAGTCGATTTACGAGCTGTCTGCTTAGTACGAGCCATTGCAAGGAGATTTCAAGCCAAGATGCTGTGTAAAAAGGAAAGCAATGAAAATGCAACATAGTAAATGAGAGACTTCCAAACCGCTGCTAGATCGTACAAACTTTGCACTGGGAAACAACGGCAGAGTTAGTGAGGAATTGACAAAAATACAAGGTACATGAAATGGAGTTTGCCCACTATTAAAAGCTGAAGGTGTAAGGTATTGTGTTATGAATAACTCTCTTGGAAAATAAAATGGAAAATAGCAAATTTGAATCCCAGCATCTCCTTCACGCCGATCAACTCAGCTTTAACAATTCTTGATGTTGCCATTAGGTGGAGCTCTGAACATCATAATATAAAAAAGCCCTACAGTTGGTTCTAGTTAAGTTGCTCAAGATTTGTACAGTTAAATTCCTGATGCTGGGGAGGGTGGTTTGGAATTGCTTTGTCAGCTTTGCTACTTTGCAAATATCACTCTAGTCTAACTCTAAAACAAAAAATTGGACAAATTGCTAGTTCCCGCATCCATCGCCTTTTGAGGCAGAGTTCCAAAGTCACACAACTTCCAGAGAGAAAAAAACCACCTTTCTTCTCTTGCAAAGAACTGACAGGGATGTTGAAAACTGAGAGGTGTTTGGACAGAATAGATGGGGAGAAACCGTTTCACTTAGCTGAAGGATCGAAAAGCAAAGAAAACAAATTGAAGTCAAATGGCAAAAGAAACGTCAAAGATGGTTTGGGGAAAAAATGTTTTTTTGGGTAGCCTAGTGATTAAGATCTGAAATACAATGGGTGAGAATGTGGTGGAGGCAAATTTCAGTTATGGCTTTCAAAAGAAAATTGGGCCATCGTCTGAAAAGGGAAAAAAATAAATGTGGGGCTATACAAAAAAGGCAGGGCAGTTGGAGAAAAGTAGTTGCTCTTGTAAAGAGCCAGCATAGACAGGATGAGATGGACAGACATCCATCGGTGCTGCAACCATCCTGTTACTCCATGTCAGAACACAAGAAATTATATATAGTACCAAACATTGAAAATTTCTTTTAGTATGGAATTCCTCTAGTGATTTTTTTTAGTGCTTCACCCACCTACATTTACTCTCAATGGAAGTGAAAAAGGAATAAAATCTCTCACAATTAAATTGGTTATAGGCACATCCTCTAAATATGCGGTAGTATTTAAAGTTTCTAAAAAAAAACCTTCAAATTCGCAGCTATTGCTCCTTGCCAAACCTAACATTTGCAAAGTTGATTTGCGACCAAAGAAACATTCTCTTCCATAGTACTTTCAAGTCTAATATAAATCAAAGAGCTGCGGATGCTAGAGATCTAAAACAAAAACAAAAACAAAAATTTTGGAGCAACTCAGCAAGGCTGACCGCATCAGCGAAGAGAGAAACAGACTTAACGTTTCCAGACTTGAAGGGTCATTGGACTCGAAATGTTAACTTTATTTCCCTCTTCACAAATGCTGCCAAACCTTACGAGTTCCTTCAGCAATTCATGTTTTTGTTTGCTTCACTTTCAAGTCTGTCGGCTTTCCACTAGGAAAACTTGACCAAATTTTGATTACGAGATCGTTCATTACATTCCGCTCACAAAGCAATTGAGATACAAAGTCGTATTTGCAACCACGGCCACATACCATTCATCTCATTTTACAAACTGCAATGTTTAAAGAAACCATACATTCACTTGTGCAATTAATAACGTTTATTTTACGTTTCTCCAACCTTGTCTACATCTGTTCAATGACAACTGATTCGCAGCGTGCAAATACGATGTTGGGTAATATAGTTCCTTCGAAGGAATTTAACATGACGAAGGTAGCGGGAAAGAACTACAACTCCCAGAGTGCAAAGCAACGGCCACTGAACGACCCCTCCCCCCGCTACCGCGAGGACGAAAATGGACCACAATAACCATGATGCAGAGCGGTGGGGGTCGCATTTGTACTCCGTAAATGACAGGGACCAATTGTATCCCACCGGAAGCGAGTCAGTAGCCAGAAGTGGCAGGAGGCGGATGATGGACATCTCGGCGTCGGGCCAATCCGTGCTGCCGCTGACAAAGCGGGCGGTAACCCATGCCAGGTTAAACCCTGCGAGTATCCACGGGCACCGAGACAGGTGATGGACGGCGGTATGAAGCCAATGGTCGCGGCGGACAGGGAAACGAGGCGGGGCATTTGCCCCAGGCAGGGTGATGGACAGCGGCGGCTGGCCAATGGGCGCGGCGGCCGCGACCAATTAGCGGCTGGGGTGGGCGGGACTGGGCGGGCGGTTTTTTTTTAAAGCCCGGGGTCGGTTGGGCGGCTGCGCAGGCGAGTGCGAGAAACATGAAGGCGAAGCCATGGCAGAAAAAGGGGGAAGAGCCGATTGCGGCGGGAGCGGAAAGGAAAAAAAACAAAACCAGCGACCAAAAAAAACACGACAAACTCTCGACCAATTCCTCTCAGAAACCAAAAACAAAGTCTTTAGACTTCATGAAGAGAGCTAGAGAACAGGTTTTTTTTCTCAACTCCTGAATAGAATCTAATTTTTAAAAATTACCTCAATTCCTGCAGTGGGAGTTTTTTGTAATATTTAATTTCGACTGTCGATCGGGCGCTAAGTCAATTTCACCACCCCCCCCCCGACGGATTTCCGTCGACAACAATGTTGGGAGGTTTTTTTTATTTCACTAGCAAACAAAGCCCTCCCGTCAAAAATTTTAAAATAACAGAGGAAAAAAAAAACGCCTCGTTAAAGTCCGCCGGGAGAGAGAAGGTAAGGAAAGGGAAAAAGGGGCTTCCCCCCTCCTCGACACTACAGCACCCCGGGGCCCAGAGGAGGAGGAGGGCGACGACGGGCCCCCGGTGGTTCAAATACACGCACACACACACACTACATTTTAAAAGGGGACATCTTTTTAAAAGAAAGGGAAAGCGCACCTCTTGTTTTTCTCCTTTGATTTTTTTTCCACGGAAGGAGAAGCCGAGTCCGGGTCTGACCGAGACAAAAGGGCCGCCGGTCTGTGGGGCTGAGAAAATGGCGGCCGCGGTGGGGGGGAGGGGGGGTGACCGGCCCACAGTGCACCGCGCGTCCAGGCCAGGCCATCAGTAGACACGAGGCCCGAAACATGGCCAACTTTGCCCAACTCTTACCACTCACCCTCCTGTCTTATACTTTTGATCTTATTGAGTATTCTTCTTGGATTTTCTTTTTATTATTTAGGTATTTTTCAATCTTAACCACTTTATGCTGCTTCACCCATGGAAGGCAGCCCACTTTCTGTTTTTGATTATTTGGCCATTTTTAATTCTTCTTTACCCATGCAGAGCAACTCAGTTTTTCTCCCTTTTTGATCATTTGGCTCAACTTTCATTTATTTTTGTGGGAGATCCTGTGTTTTATTTTTTCACCACTTCCATGTTTTCATTGCTCCATTGTCCAATCAATTTCTTTTTAATCATATTTCAAAGACTAGGAGACACACTTTTAAGCTAAGAGAGAGTTTTAAAGACATGAGGGGCATTTTTTTTTAACACACAAGGTTTTTTTTGTGTGTGCAGTGAACTTTCTCAGGAAGTGATGGATGTGGTACAATTACAACATTTAAATGACATTTGGATAAGTTCATGAATAGGAAATGTTTAGAAGGATATGGACCAGGAGCCGACAAGTAGGACTAGTTGAGTTTGGGATTATGTCTGGCATAGCCTGGTTGGACGGATGGGTCTGTTTCCATGCTGTTGACTCTATGACTCTTCGGCCCAATTTTTCCTTTTTTGTAAAATCACTCCATTCTCCAACCAATTTCACCTCTTTCATCATTTTTTTCAATTGCCACAATGTTTCATTTTTATGAGGATCTTTCTTTTAATCACTCCATATTCAATCAATTTCTCCTTTTTCATATGTTTCCCTGAGGCCAGCTTTTTCTTTTATTGGGATGTGGCTCTTCATTTTTTTTTACCCTTTCCATTTTTTTCTTCGTCTCATAGTTCATTTGATTTCTATGATAAGTCATTTCTTTGACCCAACGCTTCAGCTGAGGTTTTGCACTTTTTGATCACACCATAGTTCAACAATTTCTCTTTCATGAGATTCAGTTGCCCACACCCCTCCAACTTTTCATTTAATCACACTGTACTCCAACCATTTTATCCTCTTATGTCATGTTTCACTTGGCCCAAGTTTTCATTTTTTTTGGGTGGGAGGGATGCATGTCTTTTTTTTTTTAAATCCCTTCCAAATTTTCATCATGCAGTAGTCCAATCAATTTTTCCTTTTTAGTATTTCATTTGGACTAAACTTTCTTTTTTAAGGGGTGGAGGTATTGCATTTTCTTCAGCGTACCATACTCCAACCAATTTCTCCTTTGTCATGTTTCATTTGGGCCAGGTTTTCATTTCTCTGGGATAGAGATCGTTCATCTTTTTTGGTAACCCCACATTCCAACCACCACTGGGGTCAGTGAGTTCAGTTGGTTGGACATCTAGTTTGTGATGCCAACAGCATGGGTCCAATTGTCACACCAGCTGAGACTGCCATGAAGGATTCTGCTTCTCGGCCTCTCCCCTCACCTGAGGTGTGGTGACCCTCGGGTAAAACTACCTCGTCATTCTTTCTAAAGAGAGAATACCCATATGATCTGATAGGACCATGGTGACTATTCGTTTTTTTAAAAAACTCCAATTTCTCCTGTTTTCACTGAATTTCCCTTTGTAATTTTTTTTTATGTGGATGGAAGGGTTCTTGCAGTCTTTCACTCCACACTGCAGCCAATTTCTCCTCTTCTATTAATTTTCCCTGGGCCAAACTTTTCATTCTTTTTGTGTGTGGAGTTCTTCATTGTGTTTAACCCTGTCCCTCTTTTTCATCACCATATAGTCCAGTTGATTTCTCCTTTTTAATGTCACTTCGCACAACATTTCATCTTTTGCAGGCAGGGGGTGATATCTTGCATTCTTTCACTGTATGTCCCAACTAACATCTCATCTTTAATTGTATTTCACTGAAGTGATTGTTTTACTCCCATTTCTTTCATTACTCCATAATCCAGTCAGTTTCTTTTTGATTTTAATTCATTTGGCCCCAGCTTCTTTCATGGATGGATGATGGTGGTTTTTTTTTAATCCCCCTCCCACTTTCTCATCACCCCATACTCCAACCTTCTTTTTTCTGTCTTATTTCCCTGAGCCAACTTTTCATATTTTTGTGCAGGCGTCTTCATTTTTTCACTCTTTTTTTCCCTCATCAACCCCATAATTTATCCAATTTCTTCTTGTTAAATTTTTCTGCACAACTTTTATTTCCCAGTGGGGGAATTATTCATTGTTCCTTTTCCTTGCAGTTAATCTCTACCTCAAAATTAAGCATTGTGCTCTTTCTGACCACATTTTACTTATTCAATTATCTATTGTTTGGGGGCCTTCATTTTTAACACTCATTTTTTTCACGACCCCACAATTCATTCCATTTCTCCTTATTAATTATAATTTTACTTGTGTGATCAACCTTTTTTTTTCCCTATTCATCCATGGGGTGTAGGCATCATTTGTTAGGCCAGCATTTGTTGTACATCCCAAGGGGCAGCTCAGAGCGAACCACATTGCTGTGGGTCTGGAGTCACATGTAAGACAGACCGGGTAAGAATGGCAGAAAACCTTCTGCAAGGGACAAGGTGATCCAGACGGGACCAGATTTTTTTTTTAAAGATCATTAAATTCAGATTTCACCATCTGCTACAGTGGAATTGAAATCCAGGTAACTAGACAAGAATAATTAGCCTCACAATAAGACGCCTCATTGTGGGGTCAGTATTTTTCTACACTGTTAAGTCACAATGATGTTTTCCTTCAGTCATTTATTTCATCCTGATGCTGTTTCATTCTGTGATCTTAGAAGATAAAGCATTATGCGTATTATAAAGTTGACATTTTCCAAAGGTTTATATATCTATTTTAATTAAACCTAGAATTGAATCAAATATTTTTTTGCAGCTTACCAAAACTCTGAGGGACCATAAATTCACATTTGAAATGCCAACAATTTTGAATAATGTTTTCAGATCTTTTGAAGAACGTGTTTGCCAACTTTTAACTATATTGCTAACTGGAACACTTCCCTCCAAGTAGGAAGAACTACAAAACTAAACATACCTGTTAAAGGAGTTCCCCTGAAAATCTAAGCACAGAATTATGTGTTTCGAAATTTGGTTTTGTTGATAACAGGAATAATTCGATAATGATAAATTGAATTATTTGAGTTTAAAAATCTGTTTTAATTGCATAAAAGCCTGAAATCTAATTTTATTGGCAATTTGAAAAATATTTAATTGGTTATTTCTAGTGGCGTTACATATGTGGACTGAAAACCTATCAAGCATTTGGGTGAAAGTAAATTAACAGATCAAGGACTAGGGTGTAAGGATGGAATTCAACCTCAGTTTCTAAAATCAGACATTCCATTGTTTTTAAATTGTGATTATAAAATTATACATTGCATTTGAAATGAAAACTGGCTAAATAAATTTGTCAAGCTGTAATTATGTTCTCTGGCCAGTGGTGGTGCTTCACTGCCTGTGCTGGTGGGGCAATTAACGTGTAAATCGTTAAAAACATGGATAAATCAATTTTGATGGAAATGCTAATGAAATATGTAACGCTTTTAATATAGTTTTTAATATAATTTTTTTATACTCTAAATTACCCCATACAACAAAAGTGAAATGTCCAAGCATTGGTTTATTGTGCACCAGCTTTAAGATATATTTTCTGTAGATTTTTGTGATTGTAATTCCAACTTTGACCCAAAATGAAGATTAATTAGATTGAGGAGTAGCCATGAATTGTGCCTTGATCTTCCGGCACTGTTGCTGCTGATGCGTCAGTTTTGTGCCCAACAGCAGGTCCTATCACAAAGGCAGGTGCCAAATCCACCCAGTTGGTAGGATTAACCCCAGCTGCTGACACCATTCTGATGCATACTGACTGTCCAACAAACTGAGCAAAACCTGCCCTCTGGGCAACACATCTCCTCCGCTCCCCCCCAGTGATGGCAGAGACTCTATATGTTTCCCCACCGTATGGTTGACAAGGACTTTCTTCTGCTGTTACTGCCTGCTGTGGGCAGGTAATTTGGAAGATTTACAAATTGACACACAGCCTATCAGGCCATATTGTTTTCAAGTACACTGATGTTCAGTGGCACTATTGACCACAGCTGGATATTTGAGTAGTGTTTTGACTTCAGCATATCTGTGAATGCTGGATTCTTTGCACAAGTGTCAAGAGAAAGGCTGGTGCTTGTTAAACTATGCAACTATGGATTGAAGACCTTCAATAAGAAGGAAGATGAAATGTAAATCCTTTATTTCATTACTGGTAATAGAGAGGGGGAATATTGGAATTTGTTAACACTTGTGACAGGTGTACTAAGAAATTTTGAAAAATACGTTTACAAAAATACACCAGAATATAATCCATGTAAAGATAATAATATGCAAACTAACAAGTGTCAGCCAAGGTGTATTAGTGGAGTTGGGGCTGCAAATTAGAGACCTTTGCTATAAAGATACTGTATATACTCGTGTAAAAGTTGAATTTATTTAGACTTTTTTTAAGTTAATTTGTAGGGTTGACTATTACATAGATACTATTTTCGGGGGGCTGAAATTCATGCTGCAGTCCAAAATACCGCATCATTAGCAGAAGCCCAGTTGATCTCTAAATGAATAAAAATAAATGAATTACGGTACTTACTGGTACTTCTGTGATCCAGCATCATGAAAAATGAGCAGGGCTGTGAGAGGCATAATTCTCATAGCATTACAGCTCATGTGAGCGTTTGCTTATTGTCATCAGATAAGAACAAACAGATGGATTATTCTTCCTGTAAATTAAAACCTGATTATTCTTTCACAAAATAACCCTGAATCTTTTCCATTTGCTCCTGTGTCCAAAAGCTGTCTGTCACTCTCAGTAAAACAGTTAAGTCATTGGGCCCAAGCTCTCTCAATTAGCGGGTTCATTCCTTTGAAACTCTGTCAAAGGAACAAAACTTGATGAAAATAAAGCTGCTGTTAAAATGCTACAGTATCCTGGAGTCGAAAACAATCCCACCAAACCTGGGAGACTGAATGGCAGCACTTTATCTCCACCTGCAGGTCACTAACATTACAATGCTAAATCCAATTTCATCCCCATCTTTAGAGTAAAGGTACACTTCAGGAAGTTTCATTGACAGATGAGAACGAACACCGTCCAGCTCTTGCCTTAAAATCCAAATTATCTGTGAAGAACTAGGGTCGACTTTTACATGAGATACATAGACAATTCAAGACTTTTTGGCCAAAAATAGGGGGTTGACTTTTACATGAGATTGACTTTTACTCCAGTATATACAGTATGTTGGAAAACTGATATTCTTCAAGATTTCATTGTTTTGGGCCATTAATAAAGCCATCGACAATAAAGCTGCTGAAGGCGGCAAGATCGCAGCCGAACAGGAGTAAAATCTAGCATCTAAATCATAGGAGTAACAGACTTGACCTAAATTCAGAGAATGGAGTTCAAGTCCTTACTGTGGAATTTGTAGAGATCTGGAATTAAAACATTTGTACCAGCAAATACAACCATGAAGTTTTTCAGATTGTTATTAAAAACCAGGCTGATTCATTCAAGTTCTTTCAGAAAGAAAACCTATCATCTTTAGCCAGGCTATATGTGAGTCAAATCCCACACCAACATGACTAACACTTAATTGCCCTGAAGTAGCCAAAAAAATCACTTCCTAAGGGTGGCAATCCTATCTCTAAGTGATTAAGAAATACAAGAATAAAGTAATCAGCCCAATTTGGTAACTCAGTGTGGAGCTGGAGGAACACAGCAGGCAAGGCAGCATCAGAGGAGCTGGAAAGCTGACGTTTCGGGTCAGGACCCTTCTTCAGAAATGGGGCACAGTCTTGTTGATGTAGGTGCTATCGTTGCTAATTGGTAACCAGTCAAGCTTAATAGATCCTGGAACATTGCAGATTCTTTTTATTGCACTTCAGCTAAACCTACATGAAAGTACTGTTAGGAGGAAATGTGACACCAGCTGAACAAGTATTTGGCAACTGTCCAGTATATGGTGCTACTTAAGTACAATTATAGTCTGATGGCTCCAGCTATTTTCCACTGCTCAATGTTAGAAGCTTTATTGTAATAACATCAGCTTACATTTATATAACACCTACAAAGTAGAAGATTG
Organism: Rhincodon typus; assembly: GCF_021869965.1. Classification (NCBI taxonomy): domain Eukaryota; kingdom Metazoa; phylum Chordata; class Chondrichthyes; order Orectolobiformes; family Rhincodontidae; genus Rhincodon; species Rhincodon typus. The sequence continues at coordinate 4,820,528 of NC_063370.1, forward strand.
TCATTGGCAGCAGAAATGTTTAAGAGGGAAGACCAGAGCCTAGGCTCAGGTAGCTGGAAACTTTGTCATTAATTGTGGAGTAGTAAAAAAATCAGGTGTCAGCAATAGGCCAGAATTGAAGAAACATTGATCTGGATGATTTAAAAGATGGTTATGTTTTAAACACTAATTTAAGACAAAACAATGCTGTGGGGATAGTATAAAGTTGTCCTGTATTTGACCAAGTTTCTATGGGTGCAAGAAGCCCTGATAAAGTCGATATGAACTTGACGTAGGAAAAGGTAGCTGGCCTGCTGCTGCAGACTTGTAGTCTCTCATCATCACTAAAACTGGAATATTTGGTTCAGAACAGGAGCTGCCAAACCAAGTAGTGGAAAAGGGCTTTTTTTTGCTGAACTTCCTGGAGAAGAGCCAGTGAGGATGGAACCCATGTTCAAAAAAATAAGGATTGTGTAATGTTCGAGTCTATGGAATCATCACAGGAAGTCCATGTGATTATGCTGAAAGGGATGAGTGAAGAAGATTTGGTCTAAAAGGAGAATGGAAGATTGACCTTAGCAAAGCAGGGAGAAGACATCCAGGAAGAGTTGGACTTTAAGTGAGTCAGTAGAGACTGTGGTATTCTACACACATTTCCCCAGGTAATTGATTGACTTCACTATCATGTAACTATCTCTTAGGTTTTGTAATTGACAGAGTACCTCTGATGTATTATCTGTTTCTTCCTGCCCAACTAAAATACCCAAAGATCTTGCCAGACCACTTTTCTCCCACTCACATGTTAGAACATATTCTATTCCCAACTTACTCTCCTTGACTGCTCACCTGCTAACTGCATTGCTGCCTTAGTGAATTTTATGAATGATTTCTCTGATTTCAAATTAGACAGCCATATAACCCAATCTTCCATCCTGGTATTCACTGTGACTCCAGCATACAATCTGCAAATTTGCTGTATGATTTGATCATCCAAGACCAGACCTCACAAGCTACCTCTCAGTATTTACTGATATCCTTAAAGTTTATCTTAAAAGTTACTGCCCTCATTACTATTCTCATAATGATTTGTCATTGTCTTCAAAAACTACATCATCTCTATTGTCCCCTTCTTCAAGATCTTTGCTGTACTACTGTTATGGCCCCGACCAGACTTCTTCAATACATTTTAAGAAGGTAGCCCAGACCACAACTTTTTCTTAGTTTAAAGGTGGATGTGAAGTGCTGTGTTCCAGATGCAGCATGACTATCAACCTACTCGACATTAAGCAAAAGCAATTTATTTAAACACTGTAGTTAAAATACGAACAAAAGAAAGAGGAATTTAGAATAAATTTAACCATTGGAAAATTTAACCGAATAATAGATACAGTACCTATTATGATTCCCAGTATAGGAACATCCCATAAACACACCCCTTGGCAAAAAGGCACATCCAGACACAGGTTCTCACATGCAGTTCTCCAATCCAGGAGTTAAAAACATCGAGAAAATTCAGACAAAGTAGCAACTAGGAGACATTCACTGAAGTGTCCAATGTGTTGAGACCCCAAAGGCTTCTGATTAAAACTAAAAAAAACTAGAAAGCCTGCTCTATGAAAGCTGACCACTCCTAGGCTGCTTCCATTGTTCCAACTTTTAAAAAAAACACCCCAAAGCCTCACAAATTGTTTACTTTCTCAGAGACAGTTTGGCACTTCTAATTTACAACCCCTCTTTGAAAAAAAGGACAATATAACCGCCTAAAGTGACAACATCGTAACAATTACCATGACATTACCTCTACTGAAACCTACATGTGATCCTACAATTATAATTTATTGCAGCTTTTCTCACATCTCTGATGGCTTCCTATCCTCTGATGCATTGAATTTTTTTAAAAAGTGAAGTTCTCATTATTGTTTGAAAAACCTTCCCTGGTCTTTACTAACCTACCTTTGCAAGCTTTTTCATTTGAATGTTCCAGACCATGCTATCTGGTTTTCTAATATTAGTCTAGTGTCTTCTCCGATGCGCTAACACCTGTCATCAACATTCTTCCTACCTGCCAAATACTTCACGACATCTATTTTTGATTTGCACCTTCAGCCGTTTACCAAAATGCCTCTCCCACTGATAAAGGTAGAAGAACATATGAGAGAGAGAGAGGCCGACATGGAGCAAAATCACCGGCATTGACCAGTTTGAACTAGTGCTGTAGATAATGTAATGTTGCTCAGTTTCTTAGACCATAGATTAATATTCCGTATAGGGAAGGTCCAGTATCTTTAGGGATGGGCAACAAATGTTGACCTTTCTAGCATTGCTCACATCCATAGAATGAACAAAAAAAAAATCCCAAGTGGGAATTTATAAAGCAAGTTGTTGCATTTGCTAAAAATACAGATTGTAAAGAAACATTCCCGACATATTTTAAACTCAACTGATCACAGGTTTCAGCAAGGGACCATTTATTCGAAAATGAGGCAATATTTGTGTCTGAATCAGACCTCATGCATTTTTTCCATTGTCATTCCTATGAGTTCAGCTTTCCCACAATTGTGTTGTCATTATCACAGCATTGATGCCATTGTTCTCCTGGGCTTATTGGGATGTGGTGTTGAGGAGGACTTCCTCCTCTGTCCTTAGGCCTGGTGAAGTTGGCCATTAATAGGCTCAAGTTGCACATGGATGAAAAGGGGACAGACGGTCAACTCTGTTTCTGTTCTACAGCAATACTTGTGCCTGCAAGTCACCCTAGATAGGGAGCATATAATTTTCCTGATATCTTCCACTGATAGGTCAGCATTGGCAGAATTAGAGTACATAATTTGTAGCAGGTAAGATTTCATAGGTTTGTTTTCTTATCTTTGATTGGATTGTATTATTGAAAACCTGTTACAAAGTTGGCTTTGACTTGGAAAGCTTTTGACATTGAGATTGTCAAAGCATTTGTTTACATTGGTTTCTGTAGCTTGTTTATCCTAGAACAAGTCACCACCTTGGTGCGAGATAGGCCTATTGCATATCAAGCTTGGCTGACCAAAAACTTAGCCTGTATCATGTAGAAGGATAATCACTAATTTAGATGCTTTAAGTGTCCAACAAATCCAAGAGTGAAATTGAAACCCAGAACTTCTAGACAAAATTCTAATATCATCCTTTGGCTACTTTTTTTTTAAAATAAGTAGTATACTCTTAAATTCTATTTTTAATTGTTTCCCTGATTAGTACTTCAAAGCAAAAGTAAAACAAGTATGCTAAAAAATAGAGAAAGGGTTGAATTACTGAGCGCAGAAAGCAGTAGTATTGGTTCAGCTTCAAAATAGCTAATGGATGAATACAACAGATATTGTTGCTTGTTCCTTTCTAAAATCTAAATGTCTATATTCAAAGAGAGCTCATTGCCATGTGACAACAAGGGATCTAGCCAGGGTAAATGGCAAAGGTTGATGGGAAAAAACTAATTGATCAATACATTATCTTCAAGGAAGAGATACATTAGAGTCTAGGTACATTCCAAAAGACAAGTAAGTAATGAGCAATAGTCAGAGCTCCTTGGATGAAGAAGATAGAGATTATGATGGAACAAAGATTAGGGTACACAATGCATGTCAGGTTACTTCTTCATTGAGAACCAGCTCAAGATACTATAGGTTGAGAAGGTGAAGAGGAAAATAAAGATTGACAAAGAGATAAAGAAAATGCAATGGCAATAATATAAATGGAAACCCAAGGGCACAGTGGTACTGTCCCTACTTCTAGGCCAGAAGGTCTGGGTTCAAGTTCCATCTCAACATGGGATGTCCACAGAAATGTGTTACATAAATCAACCTGTTTGGATGTGTAAAAATTTTAAAAAGGCAAACCCTAAAGTTCTGTGTTTAAATAGTGAGTGATTTGTATGCTGGAGAAAGAAGGGGATATAGGCTTAAAAAGCAGGGCAAGTCTAAAATGCTTAAGAGTTCTTTATATTGTATTTACCAAGCAAATGTGACAAAATATTGTTAGAAGTCAAGAGATTTGAGGCAATGGATGGTATAAAAATTGAAAAGGTAGTGTAAGTTGGCTTTGCTTATGTGTAAATAGTGACCTGGTATAGATAGTTTGCACCCCGGGATGCTTAAGAAAGTTGGTGATACTGGAGGGGACTGGCCTTATTTTTCCAAACTTTCCAGATAGAGCAAGATGTCAGAAGATCGGAAAATGTGAAAACCTTAAGGATATCTCGATGACTGAGCCATTAGATTTGTTAAAAGCAGACCATGCTCAACTAATACAATTGAGCTTTGTGAAGTAATAGGGAACATTGATGTGATACTTACTTGAAATACATATTGACAAAAAAAGGTATCACACAAAGGACTTAGGAAATAGGAGAGTCAGTGGCCAGTTGAATTTATTTTTTTTTTTTTTTTTTTAAAAATAAAAAAAAGTGGCTTAAAGATAGAAAGGATCAAGACATGGTAGTTTTTCCAGACTGGAGGCAATAGGACAGTAGTGGTCTAACGGTCAGTGCTACAGCTGCTTTTAATCTGTATAAAAATAGTTGTCAGATCTTGTTACTTGTATTAAGACTTCAAAATTTGCTAGTAATTCCACAGTTAGAAGGGTTGAGGCTACTGAGACTTAAAAAGCTAGCAGAGTGACAGATGGAATTTAATGCAAAGTAGTATGAAGTGATGTATTTTGACAGAAGGGATAATAGGAGGTAATAAAGACTTAATGGCAGGGTTCTTAGGATAAAAACCTGTGGGTGCATGTCAATCCTTGAAAGTAGTAGGACAAAGAGAGAGATTGGTGTTGAGGAGATTAAGTGAAAAAAATCCCAGATGCTCACTTTACAAGTTGAGCAAAAAAAAGTAACAAGTGATTAAATTAACAGAATTACTCACAAACCAAACAATTTGCCCCCCCAAAACTACTAACTATTCCCTAACTGAACTAAACTCCGCTGGTATGCTGTTCAAATAAGACACCAGGTCCCACTTAAGTTCAAGTAATAAGAAAGCAATAAATTGAAACTTGGGGACTAAAGTTTACACAAACTCTTCTGAAATGCTCTGCCTTCTCCACTGTCTGTCCAGCCTTTCTTCTGCTGGTCCTGCCATCAGGGATGTTTTCTGACATTTCTGTGAAGAGTCTTAGCTAGAAGTGCTGTGGTACCTTTTAATGGTGCTTGAGACCATAGGGATCATGTGAGAACTAGGTATTTATTCCTCAGATGGCAGGTTTACTGTCACCTTTTCATTTGGCTCTGCTGATTTCCCCAAATGCTTTTTTTTTTTTTAAAAAAAGTTAAAAAGCACCCTTGATGACCCATCCATTTCTTACACTAGTTTTGGTCCCGTTATCAACACTAGATTTAAATTCACTTGGCTTTCCAGTTGCTGAGTGCTTGGTTTAAGTTAATTGGCTGAATCCAGCTCATTGCCAAAACATCAAAACACACCTTATGTTTCCAATTACACAGCCAATTGATACTTGTACAGCCAGTTCTAAAATGGAACCAGTTACATAGACATTTCTATATTTAGTGACTTTTTTTTCTAAGTTTAGAAAAGCACTCAAAAGGGACCACACGCTTTCTTCCCCTTCTCCAAATTTTAGTTTCCTGCCTTCCAATTCACAACTTTGTAACACCAGTAATCATACGGGACCTTCAGCTTCATGAAATGGTTCCATGTCTGTAAGCAGGGAAATTATGCTGAATGTGGGGTAGGCAGTGGCCTAGTGATATTATTGTTGGACTGTTATTCCAGAGACCCAGATAAGGTTCTGAGTTTGATCCCCACCACAGATGGTAGAATTTGAATTCAATGAAATATCTGGAATTAAGAATCTAATGTTGACCATGAATCCATTGTTGATTGTTGAACAAACCCACTTGTCTTTTAGAGACAGAAACTGCCATCCTTACCTGGTCTGGCCTATTGACTCCAGACCCCACTGCAAGTGATTGCCCTCAGGGCTAGAAGGGTCAGTTTTAAGGTTGGCCAGTAGTGTTGCTGGTCAGGCCAACATTGGTCATCCTATAAATGGAAAAAAGCCAGCTTTGATATCCAATAGCCTTTCTTGCTGTTTGAAGCTCAGAGCAAGATTCTCCATTCACTTAGTTAACACATGCCAATCAGGCATAGGTTTCTTCTCAGCACCTTAAAGGGGACAGCAATAGAGATCTGTAACTCGTTTTGCTGTTTGGAGGACCAAAAAAAAAAAAACCAAAAGGAAAGCTCGCTACTTCAAGGCAGAGCACATTAATACAGCTATAATTACAGGAAAAATGCAACAATATTTGCACAAGTTAAAACTTAAGACAAACATTTTTTAAACTAATTTTTATTGTTATTCAAGATACAGGTTCCAAAACAAACATTGAGATTTTTATTAAACTTACACATTTCTCTTGGGTGGCATTAAAGAAACAAATATGGTAAAGTCAATATGCTACAAGTGCAAGAAAGTGAGTCTAACTGCCATCCAGTGGAAGTTAGTGTTGCTTCAATCACCAAATGCTATTTTCAAAAGCGAAACCAAAAGTGCTCTGCTGACTCTGTACCATGGTTTTTTGGTCCACATGATTATTGGGCCATTGCACCAATGGAGATCTAAGTGGTCATACTTTTAAACTGAATAATCTAGCGGCTCACATGGAAACAGAATTCAACCAAGATCAAAAACACAAACCTTGTTCAATTTCCATTCATTTCCAACCCTTGTGTTGGATTTAACAAAATAGTGCATTTTACTCAGAACCACTTCTACACTAAGAGTGATTACACTGCAACTTCAGTGTTGTGAAGGGTCATTTCCCTCTGCATGCCCCCCTCCCCAAACTAGGTATCAAATACCTCATCCTACTTTAAAACCACACCTTTTAGCCACACGAGTACAAGATACCTTTGTGGAGACAGTAACGTCACAGGGTTGGCAGTGCACATTTGGTGCATTACACAGAATTTACAAAGTGACCATTTGATTAAAAAAAAAGTTACTGAGAACTGCTGTGTGGGGATAGGCTGAATTCCAATTAAACAGTTAGAGTATTCCAGTGGCTCTCATGTCTATGGACGAAACATCTGAATTAACAAGCATTTTAAAAAATGAAATATGCTGCAGGTTGCTTAGAAAGATGGCTATACCCTTTAATTCCAAAAGTAAGGATAGTTTGATTGGATTGCTTGCCATTGCACTGCAGGAAGAAAAAGAAACTGAAGTCACCACTGGTGTGGTGGCAAAAGCACAAAATATTTAAGCCTGAAACCCACAGGCCAAACCCCAGATAACTTCAGTCACTGCGACATCCCACGGGAGACATCAGGAAACAGCCATGCCTTTGCAGGCATTTCAGCCATCACCATCATGATGTGTTCAGCCGAAGTGAACAAAGCAAAATGACGTTCAACTACAATATTGAAGGAAAGAAACAGAAAGCATATTTAGGTTCATTGTAGAGAGTTACATGAACAAAACACATTTGACCTTTACACAAGTTTTCCACCTATGCACAGAAATGCCCAGCGAGTGTGGTTTGGCAACTCATGAGCCCAGCTTGCACTGCTTCCCCCATGATTACGATAGCAAATCAAAGCACAAGCTGTGGACATTTAGCCTGCTGGTGACTCTGCCAGCTCTCTGTTGGAGAAACATCATTCCACTGCTTTACCTTTCCCCTCCAGTCCCACAATGTTTTTCTTCCACATAATTACTAAGTTTTTTTGGGCAGTGGGTTCAAAGTCATAACCACTCACTGCATGAAAGAGATTTTCCTTAACACCATTAGATCTTTTGCCCATCACCATAAACTGGTGATCTCTTGTTCTTGATTTTCCCCAAGTTCTCTTGCCTGTTCAGACCCAAAAAAATTGAGACTGCCATTCAATCTCCAATCTTACCCATTTATTCAATTGTCCCCCTTGGTGGGGTGGGGGGGGGGATTAAAACCTAGGAGGACAGGGAGCTGGGAAATCCCTCAGACCAATCCAGACGGTCAACTCAAAATTAGCCTGGGCCCTGAATTGGCTCCTTATGGGGGTTTATAGTGTCATTAGGGATTATAGATAAGATGAATGGCAGGTGTCTTTTTCCTAACTGGGGGACATCACTAAGATGAGTGGAGAAGGATTTGGAAAGAAGACAAGCACTTTTTCCCCCTTTCCAAAAGCAGAGTGGTTATTGTATGGAATGAACTTCCAGAGGAAGTGGTGCATGTGGGTACAGTCACATCATTTGGACAAGTACAAGTACATGAATAGGAAAGGTTTGGAGGGATATGGGCCAGGAGCAGGCAGGTGGGACTAGTTTGCTTTAGGATTAAAGTCAACTTGGACTGATTGGACTAAAGTGTCCATTTGCCTGTTGAATGGCTATGAATGTCTTAGCAACTTAGAACATATACTGGAGGGTTTCACTACTGAATTCCAAGAAGAACTGTACACACCAGACATTAAGTCATTGATTTAAGAAGTGACAAGATTAGGGAATTACTAATCAAAAATTAGCAATGCAGTAGTTGTTTGTAATTAGCAACACAAGGCTAATTGTTACAAGGTGCCTCGTTCATTTTGTATATTCAAGACAGGTCGATAGGTGTTGAGGGCAGAGAGATACAGGTCAGTGCAGGAAATTGCTTTGCAGTCGAGTAGCAGCCCTGGTCTAGGATGGTGCAGTTGAAGGAATAAATGAGCCCTTCCTACACGTGAGCCAACAATACCTGTTGTCTCATTTTACTGGTGCTAACACTTGACAAATTAAAAATGCAGAGTCGTTTACATAATCCACAAGATCCTCCTGATAAGAAAGTCTACTTTTTCTCAAGTCCTCTTGGTTTCATTCAATCCCTTTGCATATGTACCAGTTGCAGGAGATAAACTGAGCCAGTCTAGATGCATTGTAGAGTGTCAGTGTAACTGGCTCCTCTACCCATATAGTGTCTCTATTAACCTTCAGTCACAGGGGAATTTGATTCTCTCTGGCCAGAGATGATCAAACCCAGAAGAAAGATTTGATACTTTTAAGTGGTATTGAAAAGTTTTAGGAGAGACTGTTTCACCACAAAAGGAGTGCCTTGAAAGTGGAAACCAAGGTAGAGGTTTAGGGCCCCAAAAGGCACAGTCCCCAACAGCAGAGGGGATTAAAAAAGTTAGAGCTGTGCAAGCAGAGATCAAGTTTGTAGAAGATTACTAAAACAGAGGAGAGCACCAAGGATGGATTTAAAAATAAGGTAAGAATTTGAGAGAGTGTGTGTGTGTTAACTGGACAGCCTATGCTAACCAGCAGCCAATCCAGATTTTCCCCAATCCCAACGGCTCAAGTATACCACAACACATTTAGCCACCAATAAGTTTTAAAATTACTGTCTCACCCAGTGTAATTACAGCTTCTACATTTTGTTGAGGGCTGCTTGAATTTCTTTAACAAGGTGGGAAAAGCACTCTTTGGTGTCAACAAAGCCATCTCCACCCTGTGGAGAAAACAAATGTGCTCAGTGATCTCGTTTTTAAATCTGTAAAACAAAGTTGTGTTGTTTTAAAAGTTGGAACTTAAGTATAAATAGGAAAGAATCAACTTGGAATTTTCTTTACATCCTTTAGGTGAAAAGATCAGGACTACAAAAATACTGGGGAAGAAAAAAATAATCAATGTTTCAAACTCCAGTCAACCTTCATTTATGAAATCTTTAAAAAATAATCGTATCCCTTCAGTTAAGGGGGGAAAAAAGTCAGATGGTAGACGAGATCAGTCCTTTTGCAAATCTAGGACTCTCACTGAAATCTATTCAAAATCCTCGTTACTAGCCTGACCTCTATCTGAAACAAGTGTGGGCAGTCAGATCCATTTCAGTGAAATGCTTCCCAAAGCAGGTGGTCAGGGCTCCCAGTGGGGTTGCCAATTGAAACGCAAGGGTCACAAGCTCCAAGGCAACAATGGCTACTGTGGAACCCTGACCAAGTTATACTCCCCACCTAATGAGCTTCCAATTTCTAACACCCTCTTGCTGAGGAGCAGTGACAAATTTTGAAGCCTCAGAATGCAATTGGAGAGAAAACTTTGGGAACCACTGTCCTAGTGGATAAAAGGCCTAAAAGAAACCTCACTATAAAAAGTTTAACAACCAACTCATTCAAGGCCATCAAGATAGCACTTTTGCTCCAAGCTACGCACAAGTGTTCTGTTAGGGAACATGTTCACAACTAGACCTGGATAAGCACATAATGAGGGGGCAAGCCAATATGAAGTAGTCTGGTGCATTTGAGTAGGTGCTTCTTCCCCACCAGCAGAATTTAACAAGGAGGGAGTCTCTATTACTTGCAGTGTGATCATTTGAAAACAAAAATGCAGAACTCATTGCAACGCATCACTGGATAACTGAAGAATAGGATTTGTTTAAGAGACTGCTCCTCAGCATGTAGGTGTTTGCTGGTCTTTGTTGCCTATCCCCCAGTTGCCATGATAGTGGTTTCTTGATGTGATTATCATCCTCTAGGCGAGGGTCAGCCAAGAATTGGCCACATGAAAGTGTTCAACACCATGCACATGTACACACAAAAGGGCTGCAGAACTCCTTCCCCAAATAATAGAGATATTAGTGAAACAGGTGTGTTTAATGACAAACTTCCTGGACATATTTCTAATGCTAAGTCTTGAAAAAGTAAATATGGAATGGTCAAACTGCCAGGGTGGGATTGCAACTGATACGAAAGTACAATAGATAGGGTGGTATGGTAGCTCAGCTGTTAGCACTGCTGCCTCACAGCATCAGGGACTCAGGTTCAATTTCCCCTTCCCCTCAGGTGACTGTGGAGTTTGCACATTCTGCCTGTGTCTACATGGGTTTCCTCCTACAGTCCACAGATGTGCAGGCTAAGTTGATTGGCCACGCTAACATTGCTGATAGTGTTCAGGACAAGTGAATTAGCTATGGGAAGTGCAGGGTTCCACGGATAAGATGTTCTTTTGGGAGGGTTGGTGTGGATTCAATGGGCTGAATGGCTTGCTTCCACACTGTCAGGATTCTATAATTATTTGGGGTTTTTAAAAATTGTTTCTAGCCAGTGGTTAATTTGTTACACCTCAAACTGATGTCCTTTCTTTTGAAAGTGAAGCAAGTTGGAGGCATCCCTGTCAGCTTATGCACTATTATTGTGCAAAAATCCAAAGTTCAGCAAGGGTAGAGGCATCCTCTGCCACACACATGATTATGTTAACTGTCCTATTTTGAGGGGTATGGGGACCAAATACAGCAGTCCAGGTATCTTCAGCCCTCATCAGGGTGAAAGATTACACAACAATCCTGTAAAGGGGAGGCAATGGCCTAGTGGTATTGTCACTGGACTGTTAATCTCAACACTGACAACATTCTGGGGACCTGGGTTCAAATCCTGCCATAGCAGATGGTAGAATTTGAAGTCAATTAAATATCTGGAATTAAAGAATCTAATGATGTCCATGAATCCATTGTTGGAAAAAACCCATCTGGTTCACTAGTGCCCTTTAGGGAAGGAAATAGCCATCCTTACTTGATCTGACCAGCAATGTTGTTGACTCATGACTGCCGTCTAGGCAATTAGGGATGGGCAATAAATACTGCCTAGCCAGCAACATATTCATTCCATTAGTGACAAAACAATATCAACCCAGTGGATCACCCCTATATTGAGAGATTGAGAACAATATTTACTAACCAGTTTAGAATGTAGAGGTTTGGTTGAGCCTTTTATGCAAACCTCAAAACAGCCTGTTTTTCCTTTGACTGGAATCGGAATCTGGAGAGAGCAATTTCAATAAATAATAATACTTCAACTTCATCCAACGTGCTTTGAAAACAAATACTTGGATACTCTGTATAACAATGTCAATCTCCATCTTACACTGGGAGAGGATCCTGGGTTTTGAAGTGCAAAAAAAAAAAAAAATTAAGCATCTTAATAGAGGGAGGTGGCATTTACATATTCCTCACAGTCTTGCTGGTTTCCAAGTGCACAACTTAGTACTCATGTATCCACACAGGTGCCTGCTGTCACCCTCATTGGAGGCTTGCACTTCTTTAGGCTATTGAAATGTCTGGTGTCTGTATTAGACATTAACAAGTTTTGCGTTTTGTTTTTACAAGTATGAAATCAGCTTAAAATTTAGTTTTCAAAATTCAGTTTAAGAGGAATCCAAAGGAAAATAATGCTACATTTTAGATTATTTGATATACAAGCCACAGAACTGTCACATGCCACAACATTCTGTTGCCTCTGTCTCCAGGACTCTGCTGGGAAGGCAGAAAGAGGAGCATGCAAGACAACTATAAAAACACTACTGATTAAAGAAATTGCAGACTTGAAATAGTAAATTCATTCTGTCTCTGATGCTGCCAGACAATTAGTTTAGAAAAGGCACCTGAATATGCAAGATTTAGGAGGGATATGGGCCAAATGGTACTAGATTAATTTAGGATACCTGGTGGGTATGGATGAGTTGGACTGAAGGATCTGTTTCCCTGCTGTACAGCTCTATAACTATGACCTGCTGAACATTTTCAGCTTCTCACAAACAGATTCAGTGTCTGTAGTATTTTACTCTAGTAATAGATCAATCTTAACAGTGGGCAGATGCAAGTCAAATTTTGTTTAAATTTATGTAGTACAATTTGAACTATAAAGAAACACCCAAGGCACTTCATAAGACTGTTATCAACCTGAACTTGGCATCAAGTCAGAAAGTGTATTTTTTGATCAAGGCAATGAGATTTGCTGAAATCCAAGTGGCATTACTGGTGTTTGAGGGAAAAAAAAATTATGTTTTTTCCAATTAAAGAAACAGTAGATAATAGCAAGCAACTCAAAAACCTTAATTTTTTTCTGCCAAGCCTTCACTTACAATTTCCAGTTCATCCGGAAATTCACTTTCCAGGTCCTGCTTCAGATTTGCAAACTAGAGGGAAGGAAACAGGAATTTATTCTTTAAAATGAAGTTCCCTGAAGCTAAAGCAATGCTTTAGAATGATTTTAGGTTTTTAATTTTTTTTTTTAAAAATACCAAGTCAATCACTGATTTTTTTTTTAAAATATATTCAATGTTTGCTCATAGAAATAGGAGCACTATCTGCAGCACACAAATTCAGTGTGGAATTAAATTCATATGCAGGGACTGTCTCAGAAGGTATTTTCACCTCCGAGCAAAGGAGTCTGGGTTGCAGGTTGGATGGCCCTCATTTGTGAGGGAAGTGGGAGCTAGAGGAAGTAATTTTGACTTGTTAAACCTGCTCCACAATTCAAATTAGATCAATGGTCTAATTCAGCCCATGTTCCCTATTATCCCTGGATTTCCATCAATGCCCAAACATCTATTATTTTCTGAGATAGTAGGAACTGCAGATGCTGGAGAATCCGAGACAAGGTGCAGGGCTGGATGAACACAGCAGGCCAAGCAGCATCATAGGAGCAGAAGGGCTGACGTTTCGGGCCTAGACCCTTCATCAGAAAAAGGGGTTCTGAAATAAATAGGGAGAGAGTGGGAGGTGGATAGAGGAGAGGATAGGTGGAGAGGAAACAAACAGGTCAAAGAGGTGGGGGATTGGGCCAGTAAAGGAGAGTGTAGGTGGGGAGTTAGGGAGGGGGATAGGTCAGTCCAGGGAGGATGGACAGGTCAAGGGGGTGGGATGAGGGGAGAGGAGGGAGGTGGGGACAAGCTGGACTGGTTTTGGGATGCAGTAGGGGGAGGGGAGATTGAAGCTTGTGAAAATCCACATTGATACCATTGGGCTGCAGGGTTCCCAAGCAGAATATGAGTTGCTGTTCCTGTAACCTTCGGGTGGCATCGTTGTGGCACTGCAGGGGGCCCAGGATGGACATGTCATCTGAGGAATTGGGGGGGGGGGGGGGGAGGCGGGCAGTTGAAATGGTTCGCGACTGGGAGGTGCAGTTGTTTATTGCGAACCGAGCGTAGGTGTTCTGCAAAGTGGTCCTTGAGCCTCCGCTTGGTTTCCCCGATGTAGAGGAAGCCACACCGGGTACAGCGGATGCAGTATACCACATTAGCAGATGTGCAGGTGAACATCTGCTTGATGTGGAAAGTCTTCTTGGGGCCTGGGATGGGGGTGAGGGAGGAGGTATGGGGGCAGGTGTAGCACCTCCTGCTGTTGCAGGGAAATGTGCCGGTGTGGTGGAGCTGGAGGGGAGTATGGAGTGGACAAGGGAGTCACGGAGAGAGTGGTCCCTCTGGAAAGCAGATAAGGGTGGGGAGGGAAAGATGTCTTTGGTGATGGGGTCGGATTGCAGATGGCAGAAGTGTCAGAGGATGATGCGTTGGATCCGGAGTTGGTGGGGGGGTACATGAGGACGAGGGGGATTCTTTTTTGGTTCTTATTGCGTGGATGGGGTGTGAGGGATGAGTTGTGGGAGACATGGTTGAGGGCGTTCTCGACCACTGTGGTGTGGGGGGTGGGGGGAGAAAGAGTTACGGTCCTTGAAAAACAAGGACAACTGAGATGTACGGGAGTGGAATGCCTCATCCTGGGAGCAGATGCTTTCTCGGTAGCTATGAGAGTCGGTGGGCTTGAAATGAATATTGGTTTCTAGGTGGTTACTCCTCCTCCCACCCACCTTCCTGCAAAAAGAAAAAAGCTCTCCCCTATTCCCAATTCCTTCGCCTCCGCCACATCTGCTCCCAGGATGAGGCATTCCACTCCCGTACATCTCGGTTGTCCTCGTTTTTCAAGGACTGTAACTTCCCCCGCTCAGTGGTCGAGAATGCCCTCAACCGTGTCTCCCACATCTCCTGCAACTCATCCCTCACACCCCATCCATGCAATAAGAACGAAAAAAGAATGCCCCTCGTCCTCACGTACCACCCCACCAACCTCCGGATCCAACACATCATCCTCCGACACTTCCGCCATCTGCAATCTGACCCCACCACCAAAGACATCTTTCCCTCCCCACCCTTATCTGCTTTCCAGAGGGACCACTCTCTCCGGGACTCCCCTGTCCACTCCACACTCCCCTCCAGCTCCACCACACCCGGCACTTTTCCCTGCAACCGCAGGAGGTGCTACACCTGCCCCCATACCTCCTCCCTCACCCCCATCCCAGGCCCCAAGAAGACTTTCCACATCAAGCAGATGTTCACCTGCACATCTGCCAATGTGGTATACTGCATCCGCTGTAGCTTAGCTTCCTCTACATCAGGGAAACCAAGCGGAGGCTTGGGGACCGCTTTGCAGAACACCTATGCTCGGTTCGCAATAAACAACTGCGCCTCCCAGTCGCGAACCATTTCAACTCCCCCTCCCATTCCTCAGATGACATGTCCATCCTGGGCCTCCTGCAGTGCCACAACGATGCCACCCGAAGGTTGTAGGAACAGCAACTCATATTCCGCTTGGGAACCCTGCAGCCCAGTGGTATCAATGTGGATTTCACAAGCTTCAAAATCTCCCCTCCCCCTACTGCATCCCAAAACCAGTCCAGCTTGTCCCCACCTCCCTAACTTGTTCTTCCTCCCACCGACTAACCTCATCCTGCTCCCTTGACCCGTCCGTCCTCCCTGGACTGACCTATCCCCTCCCTAACTCCCCACCTACACTCACCTTTACTGGCCCCATCCCCACCTCTTCGACCTGTCTGTTTCCTCTCCACCTATCCTCTCCTCTAGCCATCTTCTTTCTGCCTCCCACTCTCTCCCTATTTATTTCAGAACCCCCTTCCCCTCCCCCATTTCTGATGAAGGGTCTAGGCCCGAAACGTCAGCCTTTCTGCTCCTATGATGCTGCTTGGCCTGCTGTGTTCATCCAGCCCTGCATCTATTATTTTCTAACCACTGATCTACAGTTGATTGGGCCAAGCAATTTTTCATAACCCTATAAAAATGAACAGACTTCTGTTCATCTCAGCCCAATAGACCCTTATCCTAAAGCTTCAATTCTAGATTCTAAGACAATTACTATATCAAGCCTCTTAAATTTTAAGCATTGCATTTAAGATAATCTTTGTATTACTCTAAAACCCCCACTGAATACAAGCTCTCCTCATGGAACATTATCTTCAGTCCAGGAATCTAATAAGCCCTCAAGAGGCAGCTAAAGTTGCCATAGGGCTACTCTCCCTCAAGAGATAGTTTAAACCAAAAAAGTCTCCATGCCTCACTAAGGGGAGAAGTTGAGAAGGAGTCCTTCATGGTAATCTCAGCTGGTGCAAGAATTGAACTTGCACAGTCAGCATTTCTCTGCATTGCAAACTTGCAATCCAGCCAACTGACTCAATGGGGGTATAGAGACTAACACAATGCAATACTCCATTTTGGCACTGTTGACTAAATAATTTGGCAGTTTTACTTAGACAATAAATTGCTTACCTTGGCAGAGTAACCTCAGGAGTCACTAGAGAAAGGAAGAAAAATAAATGTTATCACAAGCGGAGTGAGTCAATTCTTTAGCCCACAGAATTTAAAATTGGCTTTAAAAAAGTAGTTTGTTCCCAATGTGTTGTGGTCAAGGCTCGCAGTTATTCACCAACTCAGAAGCCTTGTGGCAGAGAGGGTGACTGTTCAGCTCATGTCCATACTGGGTCTTCAAGTGAGTATTACCTGGTGCAATTCAATCTTTGTTTTCTCTCACCCTTGTACACTTGTTCTATCCACATAGGCATCAAATACCCTCTTGAATGCCTCTGCCACACCTTCCAAGCAATGCATTCCATACCTTAATTGCTCACCATGTTCTCACACCACTGTTGCAAAACACTTTAAACCAGTGTCTTCTCCCTTTCAACTGTATCCAGCCTTCCCACAAATTTTGAAGACCCTCAGATCTCTTCTTGGCTACCTTTGCCTCAGAACATTCCCCCAAACCCATAGTTGATGTTTCCCAACCTTGTGCAGGTTCTGTAAACAGCTTTTGCACTCTCCAATACATTTGGATCCTTCTCAATGTGGTACACAGAACTGTACAGTCTTCCAGCAGAGGTCTAGCCATTCTTATAAAAAGCTCAATATCCTTTCATTCATACTCTAAGGCCCTATTAAGGAAGCAAAGAATATTGTCTACTTTAAACTAGTCTGTAGTTGTCCAGTCAAGTGATTTTTGCACATATACACCCAGGTCCCTCTGCTCCTACACCCCTCTTTAGAATTGTATCCTGTTTTGTTTGTCTTTCAACATTCTTCCTATTAAAGTGCATCACCTCACATTTGCATTAAAATGCATCTGCTATCTAATCAGCCCACTAACTGGTCAACATCCTTTTGATTTTCTACACTGTAGAGTTTGCAGTGCTTCCAAGTTTTGAATCATATGCAAAGTTTGAAATGATCCCCCATGCACCAGATAGTAATCCACCACAATATTGTCATCTGCCACAGTACAGGAATTTTGACATCTTGTTGCAGCTGTACAAGACCATATTTGGAGTACTGCGTGCAGTTCTGGTTACCCTATTAATAGAAAGGATATTATTAGACTAGAAAGAACACAGCATCCTAGCGAATCTTCTATCTGGACCGGAAGGTTTGAGTCAAAAGCAGAAGCTGGGAATTCTTTCCCTGAAGCTTAGGAGAGGGATGACCTTAGAGGTCTATAAAATCATGAGGCATAGATAGCCAACAGTTTTTCCTCATTGTATGGGAGTTTAAAAACTAGAGGGCACAAGTTTAAGGAGAGAGGGAGAGATACAAGAGGGTCCAGAGGGGCAATGTTTTCCCACAGAGGATGGCGAGTGGCTTGAATGGGCTGCCAGAGGTAGTGGTGAAAGTACAAACTTTTTCTTTTAAGAAAAATTTGGAAGGTATATGGATGGGATATGTATGGAGGAATAGGGAACCAAACAGGCAAATGGGACTAGATTAATTGTGAAAACTGGGCAGTATTCTCAAGTTGGGCTGAAGGGCCCGTTTCCATGCTGTAAACCTCAAAAAGCCTATAGCTAAAAAGTGTTAAGTATATTATGTTAAGAATCTGTGTGTATTATCTTTTAAAGGCTGTGCATAAGGTGCATGTAGGCATCACTGGCTAGACCAGCATTTGCTTTGGGGACGAGGCAAGGGAGAGGGGGAGTTTAAACACCAGAGAGAAGAATTTAATCAAAAGAAATGAACCAAGTAGGAAAAAAATTCACATCAACTCAATTCACACAGATTGTGTTGCATTTTTACAGATCAGTGCTTATATAAAAAATGAGACAGATGAATGCAGAAAGTTAACCATTGAATAATAGATCTTTTAAAATTACAATTTAGGTATGCTACACAGAAAGCTTTAGGGAACTGAACACAAGTAGCAGGGAGTGGCTTTTGAACTGCATTCAATTTGGCTTCTGCAGTGGTTTCAGTCTCTGCCTCTGGCTAGTAAAAAGGAGGAAGAAAAGTTTGCTTGCCAATTAAGGAGAGGTTAAAGATGAATTATTGGTGCCAAGGAAGGAATCAATGCCAATCTCCAAGTGGCAAAGGGCAACAGCAGACCCAGCTCACAGCACAGTGTAAATACTTCAAAACTAGGTCAGACTGACATTGACAGATGTGGTTTTCTTTTAAGCTAGAGTGTTTTGCACTCACCCCCAACTTAAAATTCCATGTAAATGATCCCCAGAGGCCATCCTGCTGCTGAAGTGGAGAAGGGTTGGATGCATGTTTTCTGCTGTAAACATGTTCATTATTCCACCCAGAAATTGGTGCTTTTTATTTTTCCAACTGGTTCGTAGAATTTGGGCATTGTGTGGCAAAGCCAACGTTACCTGTCCCTAACTGCCCTTGTTAACATGGTAGTGAGCTGCCTTTTTGAACCACTGCAGTCAGAGGGTTGTGGATACAGGCACACACTCACTTTGTGACCAGCTGTATAGAAATGGCAATATATTTCCAAGTCAGGGTGGTATGTCACTCAGGCAAAGTTTGCAGATAATGGTGTTCCCATATACATCCCAACCTTGTCCTTCTAGTTGAGTGGTCATGGGTTTGGAAGATGCTGTCTAAGAAGCCCTGGATTTCTGCAGCATACTTTGTAGGTGGTACACACTGCTGCTACTGAGCATTAGTACCAATCAAGCAGGCTGCTTTGTCCTGGATGGGGTTGAGCTTGTGTTGTTGGGACCTGCAAGTAGGAAGTATTCCAGCACATTCCTGACTTGTAGATGGTGGACAGGCTGGGGGGGGGGGGGGGAGAAAGGGTGAAGACAGAAGGCAAGTTCCTTACTGTGTTTGATCCAGTAATAAAAAGTAGCAATAACAACATGTTTCCAAGTCAGGATCATATGTGGCTTGGAGGAGAATTTGTAGGTGGTTAGCATTTCCACATCTTCCCAGCATTGTCTATCTAGGGGGTAGAGGTCATGTATTTGGAAAGTGCTGTCCAAGGAGCCTTGGCAAGTGTCTGTAGTGCCTCATGGATTGCATAGGGCTGCCTGGGTTGTTGGTGAAGAAGACGGATAGGGTAACAATTGAGGCTCCTTTAGTGTTGACCTTCACAAGTGTTATCAGAGGTACATGCATCCAGTCACATTTTTGACTGGTGGCACACAAGATCAGAGGAAACAGGAGGGGAAGTTATTCATCCAGCATCTGTCTTAGGTCCTGGTTGCAGGAACTGTGGGGTTATGGGCATGTTAAACTTCCAGTCAATGGTGTTTCCCCCCTCCCCCCCAAACCTTTGCAGGATGTGGATGGTGGGGATCTGTGTTGGTCATGCCACTGAATGCCCAAGAGAGATGTTTGACTCATTTGTGCCTGATAAGTTATTTTTTCCAACCCATGCCTGAATGTTGTCCAGGTTTTGCTGCACTGGGGACTAAGCAGTGAGAACAATTGAATTTTCTCCCCCCCCCACCACCACTGTTGATCTTCTCAGAAAAAGTCAGTTGCTGAAGTAGTTGATGGAAGATCCCAGAATACAATTGGGAGGTGCTTCAGCAGTGATGGCCAGGGAACTAGAAGTTTTGACAGTTATGGATTGTGAATTCCTTCAAAATCCATTATCTTGCACTGATAGTGTACAGGACTACTGCAAAGAGAGAGGAAAGGAGCAAGGAAGTTAAACTCTTGAGAATAATTTATTTTCATGGACATGGGCATCACTGCCAGGCCAATGTTTGCTGTTGATCCCAAGTCATCCGAGATAAGGTTTTGTTAAGCTTTGAACCTCTTGTCCATTTCTGAGCCAGTTGTGGGGAACAATGAGCCTTGCTGAGCAATTTCAGAGAGACTTAAACAGTTAGCCCTCATATGCCCACTCTTTATTATCTCATTGAAAAGGGCAGCATTTGTTGCCCATCCCTAGTGGCCCTTGGACTGAATGAAATGGCTGGAGAAACAAGGGCAGATAAGAGTCAATTGCATTGCTAGCAGCAAGATTAACTTCTTTTGGAAAAAAAGACAGTGAGGAAAGAATTCAGTTTGTACCCTCAGGTGATTGTCTGTGTGGAGTTTGCACATTCGTTATGTCTGCGTGGGTTTCCTCCCACAGCCCTAAGATTTGCATGTTAGGTGGCTTGGCCATGCTAAAGTGTCCATAGATGTGTAGGCCAAATGAATTAGCCATTGGAAATGCAGGGTTATAGGGATAGGGAAAGGGTATGGGGTGGGATACTCTTAGGAGGTTGGTGTGGACTCAGGCCAAGTGGCCTGCTTCCACAGTGTAGGGATTCTATGAAATAAAAATCTTTGATGTTAGTTTCATGCATTCAGTTCCAGATTTAATTGGTGTTAATTTCCACTAACTGCAGTGATGCAATTTCACCCCATTGCCCCCAGAGCATTAGCTCAGGCCTCTGGATTCATAATTTGATTCAAGGTTAAAATTAATAAACGGTACTAGTGCTGTTGATGGTTCTAGAGAAGGGTGGGCACCATGGGGCAGGTAGGAGTCTACAGTATTTTATCGCCCCCTCTGACTCCATTTTGATTTAGTCCCCTGCCTCTGAGGATTTGTAATGCCTTGATAAGGTATGCAAGCAAGTCAGTCAATGGGAAAACAAGGGTGATACACTTGTCAATAGATTAAGAACTACAGGTGATTTGGCAATGGGTCAAAAATAAAATTCAGCCATTAATCAGGTCAGGAGTGTTGGTGTCATAGCAGTAATTTGTTCAGGCTAATTTATTAAACTCAATTTGGAATGGACAGCTATTTTTGCCACTGATGCTGTGACAACAATCAATTGCCATAAAAACCCATCTGGTTCACCAACACCCTTTAGGGAAGGGGATCTGCCACTCTCACCCAGTCTGGTCTACATGACTCCATATCCATGGCAATAGACTTTTAAACTACCTTAGCAAGCCACTAGGCTTCCAGGCAATTAAGGATCAACAGCAATGCTGCTCTTGCCAGGAACATCCACATCCCAGAAGTTAACAAAAAAGGCAAGTTATTTAGATTATCATATCCCTTGTCTCCTGGAAATGTGGAACAAGTATGTCCACAAAAGAACTGCTTTGTCATTATATAAACATTCAATAACATTCCAACCTTTTCATAGCAACACTCATATCTGACATGGTTACTCAGTGCAGAATTCATCTGGGATTATTCACAGGGAGTACAAGGGGAAAAAAAGACAGGTTGAGAAATTTTAAGGGAGGTAAATCCAGAGTTTAGGACTCAGGAGGTTGCTAATAAATTAACTTGTTACTTCAGCCACATCTCAAAAAACAGAGGCATTGTAGTTGGTTAGGAATAAGGG
Source organism: Rhincodon typus (assembly GCF_021869965.1). Classification (NCBI taxonomy): domain Eukaryota; kingdom Metazoa; phylum Chordata; class Chondrichthyes; order Orectolobiformes; family Rhincodontidae; genus Rhincodon; species Rhincodon typus. Next base: position 4,842,160 of record NC_063370.1, read on the forward strand.
TGTCACTTGTTTATGGTTAAGAACCTGCAGGTAGTGTTGTTTTACCTCTGTCAGCTAGCCAGCCTCCCCAATCTTGCTCTTCTAATTGCTAAATTACATTGATTTACAGGCTGGGAAAAATAACCAACCCATTTGGCTAGGCATCTTCCACAGCCAAAATGAACTGTGTGCTACAAGAGTTCACTAGCCCATGTCATTTCAATCCACACTGGGGAGGCGATGGTCTCATGGTATTATCACTGGACTGCTAATCCAGAAACCCAGATAATGTTCTGGGGACCCTGGTTTGAATCCTGCCATGGCAGATGGTGGAATTTGAATTCGATCAAAAGAAATCTGGAATGAGAATCTAATGATGACCATGAATCCTTTGTCAATTATCAGGAAAAACCCATCTGGTTCACTGATGCCCTTTCGGGAAGGAAACTGCCATCCTTACCTGGTCTGGCCAATATGTTACAGCACACCCACCACAATGTGGTTGACTCTGATCTGCCTTCTGGGCAATAAAAGTGCTGCCTAGTCAGTAATGCCCTCATCCCATTAATAATTCTTTTAAACTAAACATCATTTCAAGAGACAACAACACCTAATGTTAACTGAATTCATTTATATTGGATTCAAGTTTTGAAAGTCTGCCAGTAAAAACATGTCTATTTCCCTAGGGCAGGGTACTTAAAACTGGGGGGGTATTTTTTTTTAAGAGAAAATTTGAGGACATCAGGGGCAACCATTTCTTTAAAAAAAGTGTTGTTCCCATGGGAGTAGCAGTAGAATTACAACACTTGGGAGACATTTAGATAAATTCACGAATAGGAAAGGTTTGAAAGGATATTGACCAAATGGGACTAGTTTAGTTTGGGATTATGGTCAGCATGGACTAGTTAGACAAAAGGAGGTCAGTTTCCATTACTGTATGGCTGTGTAACCCTTGGCAATCGTTCTAAAAGCCATCTGTTTCTTTTGGCGAAAGAGTGTGCTGTCCTTCTTATGGGGTCTGGCTTACATGTGACTCCAGAGCCAAAGCAATATCGTTGAGTCTTAACTGCCCTCTGAAATGACAGAGAGAGGCATCAGTTCAGGAGCGAGCAACAATTGATGGTTTTACCAGGGACGCCCACACACCAAAAGAAAAAAAACACGTTCTACTAAATAAATATTCTCTCCGGGATTGAGTCGGGTTTGTAGTCACTGGTTATACTAGCAAATTTCATAATCAGATTGCAAAAATTATGTCACCGTCTCAAAGAAAAAAAAAAGCACTCGGTTTGGGCTCCTTCGCGATGTTCCCGACCCTGATACATTTATAAACAGCCACATGCATTAAATTAGAGCAGATTTTCAATTAAATACATTCAGCCCCTGTAGTGGGATATTTATAAAAAGACACTAGAATGAAAAACAAACAATTGCGGATGCTGAAGATCTGAAATAAAAGCAGAAAAATTGTTGTTAAAACAAAATGCGTCACTGCACTCGAAAATGTTTTCCACATATGCTACCAGACCTGCGGAGTTCTGCAGCAATTTTTGCTTTTGTTATGTATAAACCACATATGTTCTTAACTCTTCAAAACAAACAAACAATCTGGTGGGATGGACAGTGATCCGGTCACAGCAATGCAAGTAATTATAACCGCAGAAGTGGTCTTGAAATTGCTGGGTCTCTCCTACAGAGGGGAGGGACAGACGTAGAAAGGGAAAAAAAAGAGAGATGGGGGAGGTAAACAGAACGTGTGGACTAGACAGATGGAGGGAGGAAAGAGATTAGGGGATGGAGAAGTCGATAAAACAAAAAGGTAGGGTGGGGAGGAAAAGAAAGAGAGAAGAGGGGGAGGTTCAGAAAGAGAAGAGAGGAATAAAGGGGCAAAACGTTGCTGAATCAGCTCGGACTCGGTCTTACCAGTACTTCACTTCAATTTCGAGGACCATTGTTGCGGCAGAGAGGTGTAGGGTGGTATAACACCCAACACTAGAGATTAACAACTTTTTTTTTTGCAGGCAGCTGGAATCAACGCGAACTGATCAGGAAGCTGAATGCTCCTATATTATAGGGAAAGGGGCCGAGACCATAGGCAGCCCGGGGAGGGGGGGAATGCTCTGCGGGGAGGGTCGGGGCAGTACCTACCCTCATGGAACCTTCTACTGACATCAATCACTCACTCATACCAAATAACTCTGCAAACAGGGACAGATTAATCTATATTTTCTTTCAAGTTGTGGTCAATACTGTCTTGTAGATGTAGTAAGAGTTCCCCTCTCTAGCGAATGGCACGGTCTGTCTTGGAATTGCTACGGCGAAATGATACCAGCCCAGAAGTGGAGTATCACATTTTCAAACCCTGAACGATATCAATCACTTCTCTCCAGCTACATTGTAATTTCAAGTACCAAACCGCAAAATTCAGTCCCTTTATTTCACATTGCTACCGATACTTAACACACACACACACAAAAACATCACATCTATTTGTATCCATGTGGGGATTAACTGTGTGTTCTCCACTCACAGCCCAATTCAGGCAAAATTGAATTTACATTGAATCTGATGTAAAACCTTCCAGTTTTTGTCTCGGTGCCGATACTCGCCCTAGACAGAGTTCACTAAACAGACTCCTAGATTGAAAGCAGTGGCGGTGGGCCACAAAGATAGGAGCTAGGTCCACTGCTTTTTGTCATTTATATAAATAATTTGGACGTGAGTATAGGAGGGATGGTTAGTCAAGTTTGCAGATGACACCAAAATTGGAGTTGTAGCGGACAGTGAAGAAAATTATCTCAGAGTACACCAGAATCTTGATCAGATGGGCAGAGGAGTGGCAGATGGAGTTTAATTTAGATAAATGTGAGGTGCTGCTTTTTGGAAAGGCAAATCAGGGCAGGACTTATATGCTTAATGGTAGGGCCCTGGGGAGTGTTGCTGAACGAAGAGACCTTGGAGAGCAGGTTCATAGTTCCTTGAAAGTGGAGTCACAGATGTACAGAGTGGTGCGTGTATGGAATGAGTTGCCAGAGGAAGTGGTGGAGGCTGGTACAGTTACACCATTTAAAAGGCATCTGGATGGGTACATGAATAGGAAGGGTTTAGAGGGATCCAGGTCAAATACTGGCAAATAGGACTAGATTAATTTAGGATATCTGGCCAGCATGGACGAGTTGGACTTTGATGCTATGTTTTGATGCTATGCATCTCTGTGACTCTATGATTCATTATTCAATGGGGAGAGATTGAATAATGATAAGGATAAGGAAAGCTGTGACGGGAAGAGTCCTGAGTCCAGCGTCCTTCTGGGATGTGTCTTTGTAAAGAAGGACCAAAAAAAAGTAAATAACTGCAGATCCTGGAGATCTGCAACAAAAACAGAAACTCAACTTTGAGTTCTAAAGAAGGAAATTTAGACTCTTTTATTTCTCCACAAATGTTGCCAGACCAGCAATTTCTCTTTTTGGTATTATTGTTTTTACTCACATGCAAAAACAAATTGCTGGAAAAGGTCACTCAACCTGAATCATAGAATCCCTACAGTGTGGAAGCTGACCATTCAGCCCATCAAGTCCACACTGACCCTCTGGAAAGAACCCCACCCAACCTCTGCATTTCCCACCCTAGACACTATGGGGCAATTTAGCATAGTCAATGCACCTAACCTGCACATCTTTGCACTGTGGGACTGGAGCACCTGGAGGAAACCCATCCAGACACGCAGGAGAATGTGCAAACTTCACATAGACAGTTGCCTGAGGGTGGAATCAAACCCGGGTCCCTGGCGCTGTGAGGCAGCAGTGCTAACCACTGAGCCACTCCCTGAAATGTGAGCTCTGATTTCTCTCCACAGATGGGGACAGACCTGCTGAGGTTTTCTACCAATTTCTGTTTTTTTTTGTTTCTGATTTACAGCATCTGCAGTTCTTTCAGTTTTTATTTTGTTGTTTTTACTGGTTGAAGGAGGAATATTGCCCAATACACACAAGATAAAATTGTAAAGGTGATGCCTATGAGACATTGTCAGGCTGTGTTTTATAACCACATTTCCTGTGCAAAAGTGCAGTTTAGATTAAAACATTCCAGTCAAAGGTTTCAGCACACTGCTGTTTCTAGCACAGAGACAAGCAAAGCTAAACACACATGATAACAGTTTTGACATGTTTGTCCAATAATATTTGCTATGAATTTGCTCTCCCTGAGAGAAATGGCGATGTGGTCATATCACTGGTAATCCGTTTTTTTTTTAAGGGACATGGAGTCCTACAGTCGTACTGCACAGAAACAGACCCTTCATTCCAACCAGTCCAGGTCAACCATAATCCCAAAGTAAACTAGTCCTGCCTGCCTGCTCCTGGCCCATATCCCTCCAAACCTTTCCTATTCATGTACTTATCCAAATGTCTTTTAAACATTGTAGCTGTACCCACATTCACCACTTCCTCTGGAAGTTCGTTCCACACGAAAACCATTCTCCATGTAAAAAAATTGCCCCCATGTCTCTCTCCTTTCACTTTAAAGATGTACACCCCAGTCTTGATATCCCCCATCCTAGGGAAAAGACAATTATTATTAACTCTGTCTATACCCCTCATTATTTTATAGACTTCTACAAGGTCATCTCTCATCCTCCTTCACTCCAGTGAAAGAAATCCCAGCCTATCCATCCTTTCGTTGTAACTCAAAACCTTCCATAGCTGGCAACATCCTCTTTTAAACCCTGTCCAGTTTAATGATATCCTTCTGATAACTGGGCGACCAGAACCGGACACAGTGATCCAGAAGAGGCCTCACCATTGTCCTGTACAACCTCAACATGACGCCCCAACTCCTATACTCAAAGGTCTGAGCAATGGAGGCAAGCGTGCTAAACACCTTCTTAACCACCCTGTCTATGTGTGACACAAACTTTGTACCTGAGCCCCTAGGTCCCTCTGTTCTACAACACTACCCAAGGCCCTACCATTAGTTGTATAAGCCCTACCTTTGTTTGTTGTACCAAAATGCAATACCTCACATTTATCCAGATTGAACTCCATCTGCCATTTTTCACCCCATTGACCCATTTCATCAAGATCCCTTTGTAATCTTAGAAAACCTTCTACATGAGTTCAAACCCCACCATAGCAGCTGGTGGAATTTAAATTTAATTGGGAACATACTGCCAGTCTCAATGATGGCATCCAGGAAGCTATCACTGATTGTTGTAAAAACCTATCTGGTTTACTAATGCCCTTTAGGGAAGGAAATCTTCCCGGTGTGACCTATATGTAACTCCAGTACACCAAGATGCTTGACTGAAATGACCTAGCAAGCTGTGCAGTTCAAAGTCGTTTAGGGATGATCAATAAAAAGTCAACAATTCCCACATCCTAGGAAAGAATAAATAAAAGATAAATGAAAATATGGGAACATTTATAGACAACACAGTGTGGAACTGGAGGAACACAGCAGGCCAGGCAGCATCAGAGGAGCAGGAAAGTTAATGTTTTGGATAAGGACCCTTCTTTAACTGAGCTGTCATTACCTTAACTTGACTTTAAAAGTTGCTGATCTCTTTTCAGACTCCTGGAGGTCAGATTATAATTTATTCTATTCCTGCCCAACCTCTGCAGAGGGCAAAAAGTTTGAATCTACCTTAGAAACTTAAGCTTTGGAGACTTTAGCCCTTCATGGCTGCCCTGAATCATAGAATCCCTACAGTGTGAAAGCAGACCATTTAGCCCACACCAACCCTCTGAAAAGCATTCCACCCAATTCCTGCATTGCCCTCGACTAATCCACCTAACGGTGTCTCAGTGGTTAGCACTGCTGCCTCACAGCGCCAGTGACCCGGGTTCGATTCCCCCCTTGGGCAACCATCTCAGTGGAGTTTGCACATTCTCCCTGTGTCTGTGTGGGTTTCCTCCAGGTGCTCTGGTTCCTCCCACAGTCCAAAGATGTGCAGGTTAGGGTGAATTGGCTGTGCTAAATTGCCCATAGTGTGCAGGGGTGTGTAGATTAGGGGGGTTATAGAGGGAATGGGTCCGGGTGGGATGCTGTGAGGGTCGGTGTGGACTTGTTGGGCCGCAGGGCCTGTTTCCACACTGCAGGGATTCTATGATTCTAACCTGTACATCTTTGAACTGTGGGAGGAAACCCACACAGACAGAGGGAGAACATGCAAACTCCACACAAACAGACACGTGAGGCTGGGATTGAACCCAGGTCCCTGGTGTTGTGAGGCAGCAGTGCTAACCGCTGAGCATCCATGCTAGTTCCCCGAATAATCATCAGTTAGTTCCATCCAGCCCTGTAATACTTCCCTTTTTATGTACATAACCAATTCTTTTTGCTAGTCATGATTTAAATCTGTTTTCACTACCCTTTCAAACGGAAGTTTCCGGCTTGTATCAACTCACTGAGTAACAGAAAATACGCCACATTAGCTTCCTGCCAGCTTTGTGTTATTTCTGTGTGGTCTGGTCTCTAGTTTTCATTTTCCCCTCCATTGCCGAATCAAAACTCTTCATACTTTTGATTTTCTTCTTCAAAACAATCCACCCATGATTGAGGGCGATATAAAGCTTTTTAGCAAAGCTAAGGTCACCATGGAAGTCCCCACCTTGTGACCTCTCCCCTGCGGCCTGGTGACTCTGAGATTACACTCGCCAACTGTCTCTAATGAGAGAGCAGTCCTCTGGGGCTCTGGTGATTTAGGGTCATAGAGTCATACAGCACGGAAACAGACCCTTCAGTCCAACTCGTTGATGCCGACCAGATATCCCAAATTAATCTGGTCCCATTTGCTAGCATTTGGGATATATCCCTCTAAACCCTTCCTATTCATATACCCATCCAGATACCTTTTAAATATTGTAATTGTACCAGTCTCCACCACTTCCTCTGGCACCTCATTCCATACACACACCACCCTCTGTGTGAAAAAGTTCCTCCTCAGGTCCCTTTTAAATCTTTCCCTTCTTACTTTAAACTTATGCCCTCTAGTTTTGGATTCCCCCACCCTGGGAAAAAGACCTTGTCTATTCACCCCATCCATGACCCACATGATTTTATAAACCTCGATAAGGTCACCCCTCGGCCTCCGATGCTCCAGGAAAAATAGCCCAAGCCTATTCAGCCTCTCCCTGTAACTCAAACCCTCCAATCCTGGCAACGTCCTTGTAAATCGTTTCTGAACCCTTTCGGGTTTCACAACAGCTTTGCAATAGCTGCATTTAAGTAACTTTGACACAATCAGTAAGCTGGGTATGTGTGATAAGTAAAATAAAGAACTGCAGATGCTGAAAATCTGAAACAAAAACAGAAATTGGTGGGGAAACTCAGCAGATCTGGCAGCATCTGTGTGAGAGAGAAAGCAGCGTTAATATTTCAGGTCCAGTGGACAATGGTCACTGGACTCTTTGGCTGTAACCATGCAAAAGTAATTGTGTGATGGAATTAAGGAGAAAATATATAATTTCAGAAGTAAGGTACAGAACAAATAGACTGTGAGTCAGTGCAATTCACACTTTATAAAACTCATCAGTAGTGTATAAATGGCTGAAAATGCACTGAATTCAGCAGGGCAATCTTTAAGCTTTGGACTGAATCAATAATGGGAATCAAGTGGCTATGGGGAAAGGCAGGAGAGTGGAGTTGAGGATGATCAGATCAACCGTAATCTCATTGAATGACAGAGCAGACTCGATGGGGGCTGAATGGCCTACTCCTATGCATTATGGTCTTTGACCCAGAATGCAGACTGCATTTCTAAACTGTATGTTAAAGAGATTGCATTTTGCACGTAGTTATCCACAGGTGAAATTATTATCATCGTGAGATTCTGTTAATATTTTTAAGGCTTGCTTGTAATGTTGCAAATGTTGAATATTTGCTTTGTTTGTATCATTGTCACAATTCAGTTTAACAATTTATCAATAAAGTGATTATCTAATCTCATTTTGTTTCTCTCCAGGTAATTATCCAAATCCCTTCTGATAACCACAATTGAACCTGCCTCCATTATAGTGTCAGGTAGTACATTCCAAATGCGAATTGCTTGCAATGCAAATCAAAGTTTCTCCCCCGTTTTTTAAAAAGTTTATTAACCTATTTTTCCTAACCAACCTGTTCAGAGTTTTATTACACACCTCTTGAGCAGGAGGGAATTGAGCCCAGGTCAAATTAGTAGGGAAACTTAGTTCTGAAATCGGTTTTGCCGGTTCTCTAACCTTCTGAAAACAGTATCACAATATATTTCAAACTGACTTTTAAATGTAAAAACTGAAAGAACTGCGGTTGCTGGAAATCAGAAACAAACACTGAAATTGCTGGAAAAGCTCAGCAGGTCTAACAGCATCTGTGGAGAGAAATCAGAGTTAAAATTTTGGGTCCAGTGATCCTTCCTCAGACTGTTCTCAGGAAGGGTCACTGGACCTGAAACATTAACTCTCAGTGTCATGCACTTTACACATGTGTAACTGAAGTGTGACTTGGTGACAGGATTCCAGCCTTCGTGGAGCTATTTCACTGCCCATGCATAACTGCCCTCGAGTAGTTCTCAGCCATTTCAGAGGGCAGTTCTGAACGAGATTTGCTGTGGGTCTGGAGTCGCACGTAGGCCCAGAATATTTCATGACAGGGAATTTTCTTCCTTAAAGGGATATCAGTGAACCAGATGGGTTTTCACAATTGATGACAGTTTATCACCAAGACCAGCTTTCAATTGCATAGCTTATGAATTGAATTACTAGTTTGGTGACATTCTCCCATTAGAAGCTATCTATTAAATGCAGGGAGCTGCCTCTCATCAAATTTGGGCATGCATCCATTGCAAATATCCTTTCTGTAAAGAATTAGGTCAGCTTGTTCATCAAAGTGCCACACCTTCACCCCTGTGATGTTTATCAGAGATCATCCTGTATTGACAGGCTGCAGCTCATTGAACTTCATCTGACAGTACTTCCCAACACTCCAACCTCTCCCAACAAATAGCCTGCATTCAGATAGCACCTTTAACTTCAGCTAGCTCAAAGCTGGCTCCTGGAGAGAACAGCACTTCTGACCCTCTTGTTTATATCTGTCAGCCAGGGCTCCCCGATTGCGCCAGATTCACAGCCCCAATCAGGGATCTCATATTGAATGACGATCTTTTTCCAGTCCTAAACATCCCTCCCCCTCTAATTCCTGGTACGTAGGCCCATTCTTTTTCCTGTAGCTTCTCCGGGCCCCTCAGAACATCCGGCAAGGCTGTCAGAATCCGTTCGCTCTCCCATTTGCCTAGCATCGAAGAAATCTCTGAGGACGAGATGGACATGGCAGATGTTACAGCTTGACAAAGAAGATGAGTTTTGGCCAAGATGCTCCAGGCACAAGAGGTGGGCTACAGTCCAGTACATGCCACCAGTATCCAATTCAGGGGAACTGGACCTGGTGTGAAAATGCCCCTGCATGATCCCGGTGGAGTTCAGCCAGTATCTCGTGTCGACCTTTGCTCAGGACAATCGCTTCCAATTATAAAAATGCCATCCTCTATGGTGATATCTGGTCTTGGTGGGTCCAAAACGGTTCCACTTCTGGTTGTGATGGCCTTTTTGTTTCTCCCATCACCGTCAGCTGTTTTAGTTTTGCCAGGACGTGATCTTTTTTGTGTCCAGTGTCTGATATTGTCAGCGGTGACAGGAAGGGCTTCCAGAAAGTTTAAAACCAGAACAAACTCTTCCAATGGTGTCTCTGCCAGTGAGATGTGGCTCAAGGGATCCGCATTTGCAACTTGGGCCTCCCAGACAGTGTTCCAACTTGTACGATTGTACGCAGACCCAAAAAAAGGCCCCCCACTCCCCCCGCTGCATTCAACCTGAAGCTATGGGCAGCACAGTCCTGTCCTCCTTCAGTAACCCTAGGAGGGGTTTGTGTTTGTCAAACAAAATGTGAAGCTCGAGGAACGCAGCAGGTCAGGCAGCATCTGAGAAGCAGGATCAGGATCAGGACCCTTCAGCAGGACTGGGGAAGGGGGAAGAGAGCTCAGAAGTAACTGGGGGGTGTTGGGGCTGGGGGGAGGTAGGTGGGACGGTGGTAGATGGATGCTGGTAGGGGGTTGTAAAGTTTGGTCAGTGGGATGGATGGGGTGGACAGGCAGGAGAGAAGATGGACAGTTGTGTCAGATCAAGGAGGTGGGGATGGAGGGAGGGATGGTCATGGGATGAGGCCAGGGATGGAGAGATTTTGAAACTGGTGAATTCTATGTTGAGGCCATTGGGCTGTAGGCTCCTGAAGCGGAATATGAGGCGTTGCTCCTCCAGTTTACATGTGGCCTCACTGTGACAATGGAGGAGGCCCAGGATGGACATGTCACCCAGGGAGAGGGAGGGGGAGTTGAAATGGTTGGCAACTGGAAGGTGTTGTTGATTGGAGCGTATAGAGCGCAGATCCTCTGAAAATCGGTTACTGAGTCTGCGCTTGGTCTCCCCGACGTACAGGACACTACATCGCGGGGCAATGGATGCAGTGGACCAGGTTAGAAGATAAACAGGTGAATCTCTGCTAGATCTGGAAGGATTGTTTGGGGCCTTGGACAGAGGTGAGGGGGGAGGTGTAGGGGCAGGTGTAGCACTTCCTGCGGTTGCAGGGAAAGGTGCCAGGGGGTGGAGGGGTTAGTGGGGAGTGTGGAGCGGATGAGGGAGACGCAGAGTGAGCAGTCCCCACGAAAGGCAAATAGGGGTGGGGAAGGAAATACCTTTTTGGTGGTGGGGTCTGATTGCAGGAGGCGAAAGTGGCAGAGGATGATGCGTTGGATTCCGAGGTTGATGGGGTGGTACGTGAGGACGAGAGGGACTCTATCCTTATTGTTGTTGGGGGAGGGAGTTTGAGGGCAGAAATGCGGGAAATGCAGGAGATGCAGTTGAGGGCATTATGAATCACGGGAGAGGGGAAATCACAGTCCTTGAAGTAGGAGGACATCTGAGATGTCCAGGAGTGGAACGCTTCATCCCGGGAGCAGACGCGGCAGAGGCGGAGGAATTGGGAGTAGGGGATCGCATTCTTGCAGGAGGGTGGATGAGAGGAGGCGTAGTTGAGGTAACTGTGGGAGTTGGTGGAGTTGAAATAGATGTTGTTGCTAAGCCGGAGTTGGAGATGGAGAGGTCCAGGAAGGGGACTCGAGTGTTCGAGATGGTCCAGGTTAATTCCAGGGTTTGTGTTCCATTACTATAAAGGTAAAGGTATTGGTGGAACTTTCTCACACCAAAGATGACCGCCAAACCTTCCTTCTCCATCTGGGCGTATTTGGGATCTGCATCAGCCAAAATACGGGAAGCATACGCTGTTGGGCGTTCCTCTCCATTGAGCCATCTGAGAGCCAACACTACCCCAATACCATATGGGGAGGCATTGCATATCAGGACCACCTCCCACGTGGGATTGTAGTGTGCCTTAGACGACGATAACTACTTCCTCACTTCCATAAAGGCTACGTCTTGGCTATGAGACCATTTCCATGGCTGAGCCATTTTTGACAGGGAATATAAGGGGCCAGGATGGAGGCCAAGTTACATATGAATTTTCCATAATAATTCACCAATCCAAGGAAAGACCTAAACTCTGGGACAGACATGGGAGCTGGGGCACTTTTGTTCACTGTCACTTTATCTTCCAACAGGTATAACCCAGTCTTGTCAACTCTGTTGCCTTGGGGTGCTTGGAACACACATTTTTCCCTCCTAAGGCATATCCCTGCCAGGGAGAAACATTTCAGCACTAGGTCCAAGTTCTGTAAATGTTCTTTATTGGTCTTTCCAGTTATTGGCAAGTCATCCAGATAAATGGCAACTGGGAGTAGCCCTTGTAAAATGTTCTACATCGTCCACTGGAAAATTGCACAGGCTGATGATACCCCAGATGGCAGCCTCATATACTGGTACAAACCCTTATGGGTATTAATTGTAGCATACTTCTGGGAATCCTCATCTAATCACAATTGTTGGTACGCGTGGCTCATGTCCAGCTTCGTGAAGGACAGCTCCCCCTGCCAGCTTTGCATACAAGTCCTCAAAGCGAGGGCTTGGGTCTTTATCGAGCTGCGAAAAGCAGTTCACCATTGTTTGAAACCTCCACAAAGGCCAACCGACCCGTTGGGCTTGACAACTGGTGCTGCCCATTCCACAAACTGGGCTGGTTTGATGATTCCTTCACTCTCCAGCCTCCTGATTTCTGCCTCTACTTTTGCCCGTAAGGTAAACAGCGCTGGATGGGCCTTGCAGAATCGTGGGATTGCTTCCTGGTCAACATGCAAGGTGACCCTGGTTCCTTTGATAGTCCCTAGGCCTTCCTGAAAAACTTCTGGGTATTTAATTAGGACTTCACCTCAGGCAGCCATTTTCTAATCGAAAAATGCTGAACCAATTAAGGTGAATCTTCCTCACCAATTTTGCCCCATGGGGCTTGGGCTCGAGCCTTTTACCACAGTCAGTGGTAACTGAACCAGTTGCATCAAATAAGAGACAGGAACCGACGTTGTGCCCTTAATCTGTAAACGTTCCCCAGTATAGGTTCTCAGCCTGGCCGAGGTCTTACACGAACCTAAGGGGTGGAGTCCAGAGTGAATTTTGTTAAAGACTAGTTCTGTGATCACTGAAATAGCCGGGCCAGTATCGGCCTCCATTAAAACTGGGTGACCATTTAACCAGATGTATATTTTGATTGGTTCTGATTTGGATGTTGCTAAGCAATGTAACTGTTCCAAACCAGATGTGGGTGGACTTTCCAGGGTGTGCACTCTCCTGGATACCAGCCTATGAGCTCTCTTATCCAATTCGGGTTTAGTGGGACACTTTTGCTGTCTCAAGTCTGCATATTGGCAGCAACTACAATGGTCTGTCAGGCCTGATCCTTGAGAAAATTTTAGCTGTTTGGCCAAGGCTTGGCTTTATTTTGGGGTTTTGCTGTAGGCTGACCTAGAGTCCCTGTGTTCAGGATATGTCCTGTGTGAGGCTGTGCAATTGCCTTCACTCAAGTAGTATTCCTGAAGCTCATTCAGCCTGGCAAGGGCATCCACTTCCATTGGAGTAGCCTCTAACTCATATGATCCACTTGCTGCATTTCTAATGATAAAGCCAGTTGTAGCGTCTGTTTGAAGTCCAGTAGAGCTTCAGCTAGTAGGCGCTTTTGCATGGTTACATCATTAATCCCACATTCCAAACGGTCTCTCAGGATCTCACTGAGGGTTAAACCAAAATCACATGTCTCTGTCAGTCATCTTAACCTCGTCAAAAATCCCAATGCGGATTCCCCTGGTTCTCGAACATCTGAGTAAAACTGACAGCATCTCAGAATTAGAGGAGGCTTGGGGTCGTAATATTCCTTCACTAAATCAGTCAACTCTTGAAAGGTTTTTGTATCTGGTGCCGCCAGGAAATGTTAGGCTCCTAATAACCGAAAAAGCTGCAGGTCCCCATGCTGTCGGGAGAATTACTTATTGCTTTTCATCTGCCCCAATGTCATTTAAAAAATAAATAACACATTCTTTCCACATACTGGACCCAGTCTTCAATGGCAGGATTGAACGAGTCAAGCTTCCCAAATAACAGCAAGACGCCAGAAGTTGAAGATGACTGTTGCGAGCGAATCTCTCAGGGCCATGTTTTTCTCTCGTTGCCAACTCTACAGAGGCTGGTATCCCATCAACAAGTCAGCCCTTATTTACACATACATAGTACATGACGCTGATCCAGCTACCTCAGAGCCAGCTCTCGGAGTGAACAGAATCCCTGACACTCCTATTTATATCTGTCAGCGAAGGCTCCCTGATTGGCTCCAGGTTGACAGCCCCAATCAGGGAACTCATTTTAAATGAGATCCAACTGGCTGACTTTGTTCCAATCAACACAGGCAGCAAATGCTGGTCTTTTCCCAAATCCCTTAAAATAGTAAGAACCCAATCACAATTTGGATTTGAATATAGGAGGAATGGTTAGTAAGTTTGTGGATGACACCAATATTGGTGGTGTAGGGGACAGTGAAGAAGGTTATCTAAGGTTACAGCGGGATCTTGATCAACTGGGCCAGTGGGTTGAGGAATGACAGATGGAGTTTATTTTAGATAAGTGCAAGGTATTGCATTTTAGTAAGGCGAATCAGGGCAGGACTTATACAATTAATGGTAGGTCCCTGAGTTGTCAAACAGAGAGATCTAGGGGTTCAGTACATAGTTCCTTGAAAGCACAGCACAGGTAGACAAGCTGGTAAAGAAGTCACCATTTTTCATCGTTCAGAGGATTGAGTACAGATATTGGGATGTTATATTACAGCTGTCAAAGATAATGAGTAAGGCCACATTTGGGGTACTGTGTACAATTTTGGTTGTCCTGCTATAGGAAGGATGTTATTAAACCAGAAAGGGTGCAAAAAATCTTTACAAGGATGTTACCAAGATTGGAGGGTTTGCGTTATGGGGAAAGGCTGGATAGGCTGGGACTTTTTAATCTGGAATATCGGAGGCTGAGGGGTGACCTTATAGAGATTTATAAAATCATGAGGGCCAGAAAAGGTAAATAGCCAAGGTCTTTTCCCCAGGGGAGGGGAGTCCAAAGCTAGAGAGCACAAGTTTAAGGTGAGAGAGGAAAGATTTAAAAATGAACTGAAGGGCAATTTTTTTTCACACAGAGGGTGGTGCATTTTTTTAAATTCATTTGTGGGATGTGGGCACTGTTGGATGGGTCAACATTTATTGCCCGTCCCTAGTTGCCCCCTTGAGAAGGTGGGGGTGAGCTGCCTTCTTGAACCGCTGCAGTCCATGTGCTGTGGGCTGACCCACGATGCCCTTAGGGAGGGAATTCCAGGATTTTGACCCAGCGACACTGAAGGAACGGCGATATATTTCCAAGTCAGGATGGTGAAGGGCTTGGAGGGGAACTTGAAGGTGGTAGTGTTCCTATGTACCTGCTGCCCTTGTCCTTCTACATGGAAGTGGGATGTGGGTTTGGAATGGACTGCCAGAGGAAGTGGTAGATGCAGGTACAGTTACAAAATCTAACAGACATTTGGACAGGTAGATGGATGGGAAAGGTTTAGAGGGATATGGGCCAAACTCAGGCAAATGAGGCAAGTTCAGTTTAGGAAAGCTAGTTGGCATGGACAGTTGGGCCAAAGGACATGTTTCTGTGCTGTTTGACTCTATGACAGTGGAGGGAGTAGACACTGGCAATTCTGAACGCTGAGTTTTTGATTTTGGTCTCTTGTTGTGAACTTTTATGCTCTTGGAGGCTGTGTTAGTGTACACCTCCCCAAACCATCAGACAGGGGATGCAGACAGGCAAACAGTGAGATGCCTACAGATGCAAAGAAAGAATGCTAAGCAATCAGGAAACAGATCTCTGGCTCCTTGAAGAACAAGCTGATCCACTTATTCACAGGAAAGTTATTTTCATTGAGGGCACACCCATATCTAATGAGAGGCAGTGCCCTGTATTGAATAGGGGATGAAGGGTCTAGGCCCAAAACGTCACCCTTCCTGCTCCTCTGATGCTGCTTGGCCTGCTGTGTTCGTCCAGGTCTACACCTTGTAATCCCTGTATTGAATAGATTGCTTTTAATGGGTAAAATACCCTGAGGTGGTTTAGCATTGGTAGAAAAAACAATGGGAATGTTGCCAAGGATTTAATGCCAAACCACAAACTGTGGGAAAGGTAGGTTTATTGAACCTTTCTCAAGTTGGCGAGAGAACAAAGATGGGAACAGTTTTACTAAAGGGTGTTCCAGAGAGTAGGGCTATGACGGCTGAAGATCAGTGAATAGAAAGACCTGGCATCGATTAAGCTTCTCATTCTGGCCTAATGCTTCTCAGATAATAAAGTGCATATCGAAGGGTATAATGTAGGGAATGTGAAAGCCAGTTTGCATGCAGCAAGCACCTCACAAACACTGACCCTCACCCTCTCAATAAAAGAAACTAAAACTGCCGATGCTGAAGATCTGAAACAAGAGCAGAAATTGCTGGAGAAACTCAGCGGGTCTGGCAGCATCTGTGGAGAGAGAAACGGAGTTAATGTTTCGAATCCAGTGACCCTTCTTCAGAACTGATTGTAGCTAGGAAAAATTGGTGTATACGCTGGAGATGGGACCGGGAAGGAGTAAATGGATAGGGAGAGATGGACCTCTGACAGATAGACAGATAAAGGGATAGGTGACAAGTGAGCCTGGGAAGGAGAAAAGCTGATTATGGGGACCAGAAGGAAGTGAAAACAGATTGTTTGTGCTTAAAAAAACTCGTATTATAACAGAGCCTGGTGTTGAAAGCAGGGATACAGAACCCTCCTGTTCGAGATTCAGGATTCTAGGGGATTTGACAGTGTAGATGAGGAGAGGTTGCTTCCCCTTCTGGGAGAGTCTAAGACCGCAGGGAATAATCTCAGAATAAAGGGTAGCACAGAGAAGAGGAGGAATTTCTTCTCTCAGAGGGGAGTGAATCTGTCGAATTCTTTGCCACAGAGGACAGTCAAGGCTGGATTGTTAGTTATATTTGTTTTGGACAATTGGAAGCTCCCAAATATGAAGGTAAACAACCTTGAGTGAAGACTTATTTTTATGGCAGTTAATGTTTATTTGTCAGGATGCTGTTTTACGGCAGTTGGTTGAGATGGAAGGGTTTTTAATCAGGAAGGCAACCAAGGATTTTGGGGAATTTGCAGGAAAGTGAGTCGACGATTATCAGATAAACCATGATTTTATTGAATGGCACGGCAAACTTAATGCGCCAAAGGCCTGTTTCCACTTAGTAGGGATTCTATAATTTTGTTTTCTAACTCCCCAGCTGGGATCATTGTCCCCAGGATTTGCTCATCAAAAAGCTCCTAGAGTCTTTGTACGGGGGAGTGTTGGGGGTGGGGGGGAATGGAATCTGCAGGGACTTGAAGTTCAAAACTAGGGGTTGAGAAGAGAAAGTTTTGAAAAAGACATGAGGGGCAATGTTTTTACACAGAGTGGTTCACGTGTGGAATGAACTTCCAGAGGAAGTGGTGGATGTGGGTACAGTTACAACATCTAAGAGACATTTGGATAAGTACATGAGCAGGAAAGGCTTGGAGGGATACGGGCCAGGAGCAGGCAGGTGGGACTGGTTTAGTTTGGGATTATGGTCGGCATGGCCTGGTTGGGCTGAAGGGTCTGTTTCCGTGCTGTATGACTCTAAGGGAAATATACACAAAAGGAAAGCAGTACAGGATGGAAAGGAAATGGGTTAAGTAGCAATAGGATGGAAGTTGGACCGAAGGGTCTGTTTCCTTGCTGTATGACTCTGACTAAACTAAACCTAACCCTGAAGTTAAGCCACTGATCTGCCAACATTCCTTCGCTATGGTTTCGCTCCTTGATTGTGACACCAGGGAGTTCCGACACCAACTGCTCCCTGTATTTACTTGTGCTAGAACATTCCTTCACAGTGTCTCTCAGCTGTGTGTTTAGGTTTGTGGATATCATTTTCTTTTGGTTTGCGAGTGGCTGAGCAATTGGTATGAAGTGATAATCACCTTCTATTCCAGTTTGAGCTGGATTGAGTTGACTCTTTTTAAGATAAGTCACACTTACATTCCTTTGAATTTCTACAGACTTTTCACTGTATTCTAACCCCCACTGAAAGATCGCTTCATTTGAATTTTTTTTTTATTTCACAGAGGGTTTAATTAATTTATTTATTTGGGAGCATTGTCAAGTTATGTTTGAGGGGGCGTTAATGGCTATGCATTCAGCTGCCTCGCTCCTGAAGTGAGAATCTAAAACAATGGGGTATCATACAGGACAGAGATCATGATGGTCTCCATCACAACACCAGAGGGCTGACGCATCGGATATATTCAAAGCCAAGATAGACAGCTAGATTCTTGAGCATTTTTTAAAATTCATTCACTAGATGAGGGCATCGCTGGCCAGGCAGCATTTATTGTCCATCCCTAATTGCCCAGAGGGCAGTTAAGAGTCAACCACATTGCTGTGGGTCTGGAGTCACACGTAGGCCTAGACCAGGTAAGTATGGCAGTTTCTTTCCCTAAAGGATATTAGTGAACCAGATGGGATTATCCCCCCAACAATGGATTCATGTTCATCATTAGATTCTTAATTCCAGATATTTATTTAATTCAATTTCCACCATCTGCTGTAGCGGAATTTGAACCCGGGTCCCCAGAACGCCATCTGGATTAACAGTCCAGTGATAATACCATCACTAGGCCATCACCTCCCCATCTGTGGGGGAAGTGGAGGTTACAGGTAGGAGAGCAAAGTTATAGAGTCATAGAGATGTACAGCACGGAAACAAACCCTTCGGTCCACCTCGTCCATACCAACCAGATATCCTAAATAAATCTACTCCCACTTGCCAGCATTTGGCCCATATCCCTCTAAACCCTTCCTATCCATGTCCCCATCCAGATGCCTTTTAAATGCTGTAATTGTACCAGCCTCCTCCACTTCCTCTGGCAGCTCGTTCCGGACACCCACCACCCTCAGCTTGAAAAAGTCACCCCTCCGGTCCCTTTTAAATCTATTCCCTCTCACCTTAAATCTATGCCCTCAGGATCAGATTATCCATGATTTGAAGAGGTGATGGCCTAGTTGTATAATTGCTGGACTGTAAACCCAAAGACCCAGGTAATGATTTGGAGATCTGGGTTTGAATCCCTGTCATGGCAGATGGTGGAATTTGAAATTCATTATATAAAAAAGAGATCTAGAATTAAGAGTCTAAAATGATGACCATGAATCCATTGTCAATTGTTGGGAAAACCCATCTGGTTCACTAATGTCCTTTAGGGAAGGAAATTGCCATCCGTACCTGGTCTGGCCTACATGTGACTCCAGACCCACAGCAATGTGGTTGACTGTTAACTGCCCTCTGGGCAATTAGGGATGGACAATAAATGCTGCCTAGCCAGCAATGCCCTCATCCTGTGAATGTTTTTTCAAAAAAATCCTACCGAATGGGAGCAGGTTTGATGTGCTGAATGGACTACTCCTGTTTCATAAGGAAATTAATCACAAGCTGTTGGTCACCCATCATTTAAATAATAAATCCATCTCTTGTGAGGCATTTCAGAGAGTTTTACGAGCAAATTACTGCAGATGCTGGAATCTGTGCTGAAAACAACAAATACTAGAGATCACAGTGAGTCAGGCAGAATCCATGGAGACAGAGAGAGAGCAAGCTAGCGTTATGAGTCTAGCTGACTATCGATGAAGAGTCATCTAGACCTGAAATGTTGACTTGCTCTCTCTCCGTGGATGCTGTTCGACCCTCGGAGAGTTTTATTAGTTGAAGGCGCCATAAAAATCCAGCTGGTGTTGTTATGAGGTGGGTGGGGGGTAGAACTGATGACAGATAAGTCACATTGGAGACTTGCTGGATGTTATTATCCGACGTTGAAAGGGGAACTTGCGATAAGCTAGTGCTGAGGAATGTCAGTAAATAATTCGGAGTTTGAGCTGTACAGCATCTCACGCACTGATAACATTGACTGGAGGGAAGCCAACCTTTCTCAACACCAGAAAAGTCAACAATACAATCTTGTCCCACTCACCATTGTTTTGCTTAATTGACTGAACAGACCCTGTAACGTTGCTGTGAGATTTATTTTCCTGCATTTCCTTTTCACTCTGTACTGAGGAGGCTGGTGCTCTACTAGAGACTTGATCGAGATCCCTAATATTCTAAAGAGGGTTTGATAGGATAGACATAGAAATTGCATCCATTTGTGCAGAAAAATGTAAATATAAGACAGTCACGACAAAAAAAAATTCCCATCAAAAATTCAGAAGTGACTTTTTTTTCCTCATTCATTCATAGGAAGAGGGAAACACTAGTTAGACCAGAATTTATTGTCCAGAGGGCAGTTAAGAGTCAACCACGAGCAGCTTTCCTGCTCCTCTGATGCTGCCTGGCCTGCTGTGTTCATCCAGCTCCACACCTTGTTATATAAGAGTCAACCACATTGCTGTGGGTCTGGAGTCACATGTAGGCCAGACCAGGTAAGGATGGCAGCTTCCTTCCCTAAAGGACATTAGTGAACCAGATGGGATTTTCCCAACCAATGATTCAGGGTTTACATCAGACATGTAATCCCAGAGTTTTACTGAATTCAAATTCTACCATGATAGGCTTTGAACCTAGGTCCTCAGAACATTAGAGACAACAAGGTGCAGAGCTGGATGAACACAGCAGGCCAAGCAGCATCAGAGGAGCAGGAAGGCTGACGGTTCGGGCCTAGACCCTGCTTCAGAAAT
>NC_063370.1:4872388-4886902 GCF_021869965.1 Rhincodon typus
CCTGGCCTGCTGTGTTCATCCAGCTCCATGTCTTGTTATCCCAGTCTATCCAACCTTTCTTCATAGCTAAAATTTAAATGTCTTGCTTTTTAATTTCCTTTCTAACTCACTGAAATCTGCCTTCAGGATCTTATCCTTCTTCCTCCTCATGTTTCTGGCACTAGCTGAGACATGTTTTCTAGCTGAAAAAGTATAGTTAATGTTCTTCTGTGGTTTGAAATTTGACACCAAACTAGATATGGTACAGTACAGCAATTATCCAAAGGTTGGTCAAAGCAAGAGACTTTAGATCGAGAGATAGCAAGAACTGCTGATGCTGGAGTCAGAGACAACACAGTGTGGAGCTGGAGGAACATAGTGGAGCAGGAACGTTGATGTTTTGTGTTGGGACCCTTCTTCAGAAACAGGGAGGGGGAAGGGAGCTCGGAAATAAATAGGGAGGAGGGGTAGGGTTGGGGACGGTATGGGGGGATGGTGATAGGTGAGTGCAGGTAGGGAGTGGTGGGAATTGGTCAGTGAGGTGGGCGGGGCAGCTAGGTGGGAATGAAGATGGACAGGTCAAGGAGGCAGGGATGAGAGGGAGGGTTGGACATGGGATGAGGCCAGGGATGGGGAGAACATCCCATGATCAACCCTCCCTCCCTATCTGCGCCTCCTTGACCTGACACAACCTGTCCATTTTCTCTCCCACCTATCTGCCCCTCCCACCTCACTGACCAATCCCCACCACTGCCTACCTGCACTCACCTATCACCGTCCCACTCCTCTCTCTCTATTTATTTCCCAGCTCCTTTCCCCCTCCCCATTTCTGAAGAAGGGTCCTGACCTGAAACGTCAACTTTCCTGCTCCTCTGATGCTGCCTGGCCTGCTGTGTTCTTCCAGCTCCACACTGTGTTATTTCTAGATTTTAGATCTATCTGCATGGTGTAAACAGAGGTTTGAGATTTTATAAATTCCAGATATTTGGGCACAGCCATCAACGATACAGCCATATAAGGCTGGAGAAATGCTGCAGAACGTACACTGTAAATATCTGAAATCATCTAAGGATACTAATGGATCATGTAAGACCAGTATGAAGATCCCTAATTCATTTACCTCTCAAGTGGACATAAAAGATTGCATTGCACTTCAAAGGAATGGAGTTATTTCTGTTATCCTGGGTAATTTATGCCTCAATATCACAAAAAAAAATCTTAGAATCCCTACAGTGTGGAAGCAGGTCATTCAGCCCATCGAGTCCACAGACTCTCCAAAGAGCATCCCATCCAGATTTAATTCCCTACCCTATAATCTTGCATTTCCCATAGCTAATCCACCTAGCCTACACATCCCTGGACACTACTGGCAATTTCCCATGGCCAATCCACCTAACCTGCACTTTGGTCTGTGGGAAGAAACCACAGCATCTGGAGGAAACCCATGCAGACAAAGGGAAAATGTGCAAACTCCACAGAGGCTGGAATCAAACCTGGGCCTGTGGTGCTGTGAGGCAGCAGTGCTAACCACTGAGCCACTGTGATGCCCTAATCTGGCTCACTGTCAAATTCTGAATTAGAGACTTGAAAGAGTTCAGAAAAGATCTACAAGGATGTTGGAGAGTTTGAACTATAGGGAAAGGCTGAATAGGCTGGGGCTAGTAGCATTGTAGGTTGAGGGGCAATGTATATAAAGGTTTATAAAATCATGATGGGCATGGATAAGGTGAATAGTCAAGGTCTTTTTCCCCAGGATGGGGAGTCCAAAACTAGAGGGTATAGCTTTAAGGTGAGAGGGTGAAGATTTAAAAGGAACCTAAGGGACAACTTTTTCACAGAGTGTGGTACGTGTATGGAATGAGTTGCCTGAGAAAGTGGTGGAGGCTGGTACAATTACAACATTTAAAAAGCATCTGGATGGGTACATGAATAGGAAAGGTTCAAGAAGTACATGAGCCAAACGCAGGTAAAGCTTAGTTTGAGAAACCTGGTCAGCATGGATGAGTTGGATCGAAGGGTCGTTTCTGTGTCAGATATCTCTATGACTGTAATTGCTTTGGGAACCCTTGGACAAAGAATGTTTTTTTTCCCCCTGTTGTCACTGTGGCTCAGTGGTTAGTACTGCTGCCTCCCAGCTCCAGGAACCCGGGTTTGATTCCAGTTGAGGGTGATTGTCTGTGTGGACTTTGAACATTCTCCCCGTGTCAGTGCGTGTTTCCTCCCACAGTCCAAAGATGTGCAGGTTAGGGTGGATCGGCCATGGGAAACTGCCAGTAATGTCGAGGGATGTGAAGACAAGGTGGATTAGCCATGGGGAATGCGGGGTTACAGCGACAGGGTAGGGGAGTGGGTCTGGGTGGGATGCTCTTCATAGCATTGGTGAAGACTTGATGGGCTGAATGGCCTGCTTCCACACTGTAGGAATTCCATGATCACAACTCCAGGATTTGGAAAATGGGATTCCCTTGCTGATTATACACATTCTCCCTGAGAAAGGTAGTTTTGGGACTAAAGCTAACCCCCAACACACTCCTCAGCAAAGCTGCAGGGACTGAGTCACAACTCTAATTGTGTCATCACTTCTGCTCAAAGTTAGGCATCGCAGAGATGTTTCAATGGGTCAAAAAGCGTGGCACGAGGTTTTTCTCCCCCTCCATGAACGTTATGATTGTTTTCTCTAATGCAGCCATTGTATTCTTTATATTGTTTGTCTTTGTCCTCCTCCTTATTGACCGTATGGAGATAGTCACCAGGGACACGTCCCAGCACAGCATCCAGCCCTTTAACACCAACCCATAGGGCGGAACCTTTCCTCGGCCTCCACGTCCCTCCAGCCGGAAACATTTCGGGTTGAGCAGTTTGGGAGAGCGGCGGAGGCGGCCGGGTGAAAGCGGCAGCGGTGGGGCTTCGACGAGAGACGTTCCCGATGTCGGAATCGAAAGGTGAAAGGCGGATTGAAGCCCGCAGGACGGGGGGTGGCGGTGGGGGTAGAGGGTAGACGGTGCCACATTCCGTCAAAGAGCCGCCTCTGTCCGTCTCCATGGAGCCGGAAACAAAATGGCGCCGGCTGGCGGAACGTGAATGGGGCGTTGCCGGGTGACGGTACGTGACTGACGGCGTTCTGGGCCAATGGAGACGGCGCGTCGGCAGCCTTCCGGTTCAATGAAGCCAATCAAAAGAGCGGGGAGGCGGGACACCAGCCCACACTGTCTTGGGGGGGGGAGGGAGGCCCACCCTGTCTGGGATGGGAGGGAGGCCCACCAGCCCACCAGCCCACCAGCCCACACTGTCTAGGGGGGGGAAGGGAGGCCCACACGCCCACAAGCCCACACGCCCACACGCCCACACGCCCACACTAGCAGGGGGAGGGCCACTCAGCCCGTAGGAACTGGGAGGGGCCCATTTGGCCCATAGTGGATAGGATCTGGAGGGGATTCCACCCTGTTGAATCTGCTGTGCCACTCTGAGATCATAGCTGATCTATCATCATGTCACTATCCCATTCCAACTCAATGTCCCCTGCTCTCTTTAAGCCTGTCATTTTCATTCTTGAAACTGCTGGGTGATGTTAAGACAAACAAAAACAGACACTTCTGGAGAAACTCAACAGGTCTTGCAGTGGAGAGAAAACGGCATTAAAGTTTTTGAGATAGTAAGAACTGCTGATGCCGGAGTCAGAGATAACACAGTGTGGAGCCAGAGGAACGCAGCGGGCCAGGCAGCATCTGAGGAGCAGGGAAGTTGACGTTTCGGGGTCGGGACCCTTCTTCAGGAATGGAAGCAGGTCCTGCCCTGAAATGTCAACGTTAACGTTTTGAGAGCTTCCACAGCCTTCTGGAAGACAGAATCCCAAAATATTCATCACTGTATGAGTGAAGAAACTCCTCTTCATCTCACTCCTAAATGGCTTACCCATTATCATGTGGTAATATTCCCAGATTTTAGATTCAGGGGATACGTTGTATGCAGCCTGCCCCTGTGTAGGTTCCAATTTAGCTGCCTCTTATTTTTCAGAACTCTTCAGCAATACAGATCCAGACTCCTTAAGTGCTCCTCATCAAACAATCCTGCCATCCCAGGGTTAATCTGAGGTTCCTTGATTGTGCTTTCTCGATAGCAAATAGATCTTAATTCAGGGGACCAAAGCTGTGCACAGTACTGTAGGTGAGGCCTCCCCAAGGCTCTATACAACTGTTGCAAGGCTGCTTTTACTGTTGTACTCCAGTCCCTTTTGAGGTGAATGCCATCACATCGTTTGCCTTCCTAATAGCTTGCTGTACCTGCATGCCAGCTTTTAGAATTGGGGATTCCCCCAGCAGCCTTTTCAATTCGGAAGCTGCTGAGTTTTGTTTCTGGTGTGTCTCCAAGGTGACAGCAGAATCAATTAACTTGGCTGAGCTGTGAATGAACTGAAGTGTGTAAAATTATCCTCGTCATTGAGTTCTTGTAATTCTTGAACGTATTGAAATTGTATGCATTTATATGGTCCCTTTCACAAGGCCATTCAAAGGCACTTTACAGTCAACGAAGTAGTCACTGTTGTAATGTGGATTTGGCAGTGTGGAAAAGGGCAGCATATACTTCTCTGTGTCTCCAAGCATCTGGATGGGTATATTAGTAGGAAGGGTTTAGAGGGATCTGGGCCAAATGCTGGCAAATGGGACTGGATTAATTTATGGTGTCTGGTTGGCATGGACAATTTGGATCAAAGTGTCTGTTTCCGTGCTGTCTATCTCTATGACTCTATAAATCATCCACTTGAGATCAGGATATCTGGAAAGTGTTCAGCTTTTATGCTGTCTGTCTCATCACCAATGCTGCTCAATATGCTGTGTATTTCCAGCATGATGTTTAGCTTATAGTTCAGATTCCCAGCATCCACAGTATTTTTCTTTTGGGTTAGAAATCCTTCTGCTCCATTAGTTAATTCTCCTTTCCAGTCCAATTTCACTGCTCTTGGCCTCCTCCAGTTTTCTTAATGTTACCCAGTTTAAGTTCAGCATGAATTCAATGAGCCGAATGTCCTGCTTCAGCGCTGTAATCACAATAATGAGAATATGATTTAGGATTTTGATGAGAACATTTACAGTCTTTCTGCCTCCATGTTGAGTTCCAACAATTCCAGAACATTACGTCTGCACCCAACCTGTTATTTTTTTTCTTTTTGAATGCTAATGTTTGGTAATGATTCTCATTTCTCCCATTTTGTATCTCCTCTGGTCTGATCTGTTGTTTTTCCAATTGCCCTGTTGCCACTCAAATAAAAGCAAATACTGTGGATACTGTAAAATCTGAAATGGAAGGAGAAATTGCTGGAGAAACCATTGGGTCTGCAGCGTCTGAGGAGAGAGAAACAGTTAAGGTTTTGAGTCTGATGTGACTTCTTTAGAATCACAGCACACTTGTGGCACGGTTTCGAAGAAAAGCCATATCATTTAAGGCTGAGAGATTGATTCTTGATTGGTAGAGGAATCGAGGGTGATGGGGAAAACACAGGAAAGTGGACATGATGAATATTGGGAACAAAAACAGAAGTTGCTGGAAAAGCTCAGCAGGTCTGGCAGCATCTGTGAAGGAGAAAACAGAGTTAACGTTTCGGGTCTGGTGACCCTTCCTCAGAAGGATCAGGCGTGAGCGTACTGAATGACAGAGCAGGCTTGAGGTGCCGAACAGCCTACTCCTGTTCTTGTTGCTAAAAATGTTAACTCTCGTGTCTTTCCATTGATCCTCTTCAGCACTTTCTGTTTATATTACCGTTTGATGGAATTTTGGTTGGAAGGGAGGAAATCGTACTAGTTTCCAAAAGAGATATGAGAATTTTTATTTTTAAACTTCTGTTCTGTGGATAGATTGGAGAAGTTGGGACTGTTTTACTTGGAGAAAATAAGGCTGATATCTGGACAACGTTTTTGAGAGAAACCGTTGGCCCTAATGAAAGGATTGAGATATTAAAGCCATTGGCAAAAGAAGCACACATGACATGAGAAAACCATTTTTGACACAGTAGTCTCAGGTAGACAGGGTGCTTAAGCAGATGTTTAGCACGCTTGCCTTCATTGCTCAGACCATTGAGTATAGGAGTTGGGACGTCGTGTTGAGATTGTACAGGACGTTGATGAGGCCTCTTCTGGAGCACTGTATCCCGTTCTGGTTGCCCTGTTACAAGTAGGATATCATTAAGCTGGAGAGCGTTCAGAAAAGATTTACCAGGGAATAGAAGGTTTGAATTATGTGGAGAGGCTGTAACATTTTTCACTGTAGCGTAGGAAGTTGAGGCGTGACCTTTATAGAGGTTTTTAAAATCATGAGGGGTATAGATAAGGTGAATAGCATAGCAGGTGTGTTTTCCCTAGGGTGGGGGATTTCAAGACCAGAAGTGTATTTTTAAAGTGAGAGGAGAAAGATTTAACAAGGATATGAAGGGCAAAAGTTTCTTTTACACAGAGGGTGGTTCACATGTGGAATGAACTTCCAGAGAAAGTGGTGGATGCAGGTACAGTTACAACGTTTAAAAGACATTTGGATAAGTACATCAACAGGAAAGGTTTGGAGGGATATGGGCCAGGATTAGGGACTAGTTTCATTTGGGATTATGGTCAGCATGGACTGGTTAGTCCGAAGGGTCTGATTCTGTGCTGTATGACTCTTGTAGCAGTTGAGGTATGGCTTGCACTACCTGGGTGTGCGATGGAGGCTGCTTCAGTCAGGGCTTTCAGAATGGAATTAAACTGTAAGCTGAAAAGTAAGGATGCGCAGAGCCAGAGGGAGAAGGTGCGCCCTGTAGCACTAAGTGAATTGCTCATTTGGAGAACCGGTGCAGACGTGCTGGGCTAGATGGCTTCCTCCTGTTTTCCAACAGTTCTATGATTCTGGCCCAGTATTGTTCCCAGTTGGTGTGATTGTGTAGTGAATGAATGGAGAAAGCATTCTGTCAATTTCTTTTCATTCTGTAGCTGGTGTGTACGCCTTTAGCCCCTTTTATTCTATCCATGATCCAAATTACGCATTCAAAATGTGTTTCTTGTCTTTCTTCAGCTTCAGAACCGAAGACAGACGCTAACTCTGGAAGTGAGGTACCTAAATAGTATGTTCATGTATTCTGAAAATGCATCTTAGGGACTCTAGAATTTTTTAATTAATTCTGATCCCAAAATATCCATTCTGTTTCAATATATAGAGGGCATAGGTTTAAGATGAGAGGGGAAAGAGATGAAAGAGACCTAAAGGGCAATTTTTTCACGCAGAGGATGGTGCGTGTATGGAATGAGCTGCCAGAGGAAGTGGTGGAGGCTGGTACAGTTACAGCATTTAAAAGGTATGGGTACATGAATTGGAAGGATTTAGAGAGATATGGGCCAAATGCTGGCAGATGAGACTAAATTAATTCAGGATATCTGGTCAGCATGGATGAGTTGGACCGAAGGGTCTGTTTCCATGCTGTACAACTCCACTCTATGACTCAATCTGATGTAGTGCTTTTAAAGGAATAAAACCTGTCAGTGTACTCCAGTAGTACTTCCAAATTGATACTAAGCCGGTAAAGTGATATTAGGGCAAATGACCAAAACAGGTCGCTATGAAGTAGCATCTTGAAGGAAGAGAGCTGATGAGATTCAGGGTTCAGGGTCCAGGTACCTGAAGACTCAGCCATCATGGTGGAGCACTAAAATTGGGGATGTTCAAGAAGCTGGGATTAGGGGAGTGCAGAAATTCCGGAAGGTTGTGCAGCTGGAGGAGATTCCAGAGACAGGGAATGGGGCGAGGCCTGTAGAACAGACAGCCATCGTGTAACCGAATGGCAGAGTAGTCTTATGGAGCCACATGACCTATTCCTTACTTGCTAATGTAAACGAGATTTTCTCTAGCCATTCCATTGGTGTCACTGGGTCAAAACTTTGGAATTCCCTCCCTAAGGGTATCGTAGGTCCACTTACAGCACATGGACTGCAGCGGTTCAAGAAGGTAGCTCACCCGCACCTTCTCAAGGGGCAACCAGGGGACGGGCCCAGCCAGCGACGCCCACATCCTCTGTGTAAATTAGAAAAGCATAGAAGAAAACCTTTGGGGCACTCTTCAAAGTAGTGCAGGGGCGTTCTCCCTGTATCCTGGCCAGCAGTTGTATCTCAACACCCCTCCTTTACTGAATAGATTACCTGGTGCCTTGTGTCATGACTGACTACATTTCAAAAATACACAACTAAAATGTGCTTCATCATGTCTTGAGGATGTCGAAGGTGCTATCTAGCTGCACTTCTCCTTTAGTGCACAGTGTTTTGCTGCAAGTGGCCACATCAACTCCACTTGCCGGCCTGTTCCTATACCCCTCTGAGACCAAGTGAAGAGCTTCATTGCAGATGGGAAGCTCCTGTGGCAGTGCAGCCTTCCCTCCGTACGGCACTGAAGTGGTGGGCGAGATTGTGTGCTCAATGTCATGCCATTGAAAGGGAGATAGATCTGTGTTAGAAGCAGTAGGAACGAGGAATGGTGTAGTGTAGATTGTTTCAGTTGAACTTGTATAGCAACTTTGAGCAGTTTTCTCCGTCTTTCAGAACTCGGAATCTCAAGGAGAAGCGAGTGAGTCACCTGATGTTTCTGAAAGTACGTATGGTTTTTATCAGTAGTGTCTCACCGACTTGTAATGTATTTTCTTCGTATTTCTCATCCTTTTGTTTCCCCGCTCTCCTGTTACCCTGCGAGTCTGAAGCTGTCACCTTATTGTTGGAATGTGTCGCCACATCCATGAGTGAGTGGCTGCCTTGAGGCGAGCTGCTCGTTATTTCTCAGGCAGGGCAAATCACAAATTTTCTCTCGAGTTTCTGATGGGGCGGGTTGTGGTAATGTGGGAATGTCACTGGGCTAGAAATCAAGAGCTAACGCTGGTTCGAATCCCATCACAGTAGCTGGCGGGGTTCAAAAAGATTGCTTCAGGAAAGAAAAAAGCCCCAGCTGGTTGACTAATATTCTTTCGGGAAGGAAATCTGCCATCCTTCCCCGCTCTAGTCTCCATATTGACTCCTGACCCGCAGCAATATTGTTGACTCTTAGCTGCCTTCTGAGAAGTTTCCAGCAAAGCTCCTCAGCTTCAGGGCGAATTGGGGACAGGCAGCAAGTTGCGGCTCATGTTCCCATTTCCAAAGACTAAATTTTAAAGCCAGAACAATGGATCCTTGCTTTTGGATTTTGCTCAAGGTGTGTCAACCCTGATCGCTTTTATTATGAGATCGTAAGAACTGCCGATGTTGGAGTCAGAGATAACAGTGTGGAGCTGGAGGAACACGACAGGCCAGGCAGCATCAGGGGAGCAGGAAAGCTGACGTTTCGGGTCAGGACCCTTCTTCAGAATGTTGTTTGAGAAAGGCGGAAAGTAAATTTTTAAAAGTTAGTCTGTAAAATATGTTGGAAAATCTGTCATCATCACATAGCAGCTTTCTATTGACGGTAAAATAAAGTGCAAGGCAGGGCTGCTGATACACAAATTGTGGGCAGGATCAAGTGTGGCAGCGTGGAAGGAGGTCGATAGCCCTGCACATGGCCTTTCTGAGGCCCTTAACTCAGGCAAACAATACAGGAAGCTGAAGTTGAACATTTGAAATAGGCTCTTTAACGTGAACCAGCAGGATTTCTGATCTGGTGGAGGCAGGTGGGATGAGCCGGATTAGATACTTGACAAACCAACACTGACATGATGGGTCGAATGGCCTCCTTCCATGTTGAGTTTTCAATGGTTTAACCAGTGATAACAGTGTGTGTTTTGGCAGAGACACAGGTCATGGACTATCATTGAATGTTCTAAAACGGTGATCATTTTCAACATTTTTTGCTGTGAATTTTGATTCCGAAACACAATCGGATGAGGACAAGGTCCTTGTGATCACCAAAAGCTGTTAATGACCTCCAGGGTCATAAGATGCCAGCCAAGTTAAACCCAGGAGTCACAAGCTAAAGCCTGATGACTTGTGTGAGCCCCCATCAATGTGACCATATATAAGCAATGAAATCAGTCTCTAGAAGGGGGAATAAACCACTTGCTGCTCGTCAGTTCGGGAAAACAAGAGGCTACTTCTGAGCACAATCTTCTCTCCCAATAGTGAGTGGACAGTCAATTTGTTTAATTATGTTCAGAATGGTAGGAGGGAGACTCATTTTATTCTTTCACGAGATATGGGTAGTGCAGACAATTTGTTACTCAATCTCAAAGTATTCTTGAATTGAGTGGCTTGCAAGGCAGTTCAGGGTCAACCCCATATTGCTGTGGGTCTGGAGTCTCATGTATTCCAGACCTGATGTGAATTTCCTACCATAGAGGACGCTTGTGAACCAGATGGGCTTTTATGACAATTGATGATAACCTCAGTAATGGTGACCGTGACAACTGAATGTAACATCAGCTGCTGTGGTAGGATTTGAACCCACGTCCTTGTGCCATTAGCTGAGGCCTCGGGATTACTAGTACAGTTACAATACCACTATGCTGCTGTCTTGCTCCTCCCCTATCTATTTAGTGGCTAAATAAGTTTGTATGAACTCTTGACTACTTGACGTGTTCAGCAAACGATGATTAAAACTGGAGCATAAAATATGTTCGAAAGAATGTCCTATAGGGCAGAAATCCAGACGTGCTGCAGTCTGTCAGACATCTTGTACAGTAGTGCAAGCAATGCCATAAGTGTTCTGCTGGTATTTGTGTTTAAAATGGTAAAGTCTAACCAGATCATGGGGCCGCTGACTCATTAGAGAGAGACAACAGGTGGTTTAACCTGACGGTTACCACATCTCAGGCAGGGAAGAGGTTGAGAAAGAGAGTCTTTCATGGTAACCTCGTTTGGTGTGGAAACTGAACCCAGACTGTTGATGTCCCTGTGCATCAGTTGTTAGCACTGCTGCCTCACAGTGCCAGGGACCCAGGATTGATTTCCCCCCCCCACCAAGGTGACTGTCTGTGAGGAGTTCTCCCCGTATCTGCGTGGGTTCCCTCCGGGTGCTCCAGTTTCCTCCCACAGTCCAAAGATGTGCAGGTTAGGGTGGATGGGCCATGGGAAATTGTCCCATAGTGTCCAGGGATGTGCAGGCTGGGTGGGTTAGCCGTGGGAAATGCAGGGCTACAGGGATAGGGTGGGGGGTTGGGTCTGGGTGGGATGCTCTTTGGAGGGTTGGTGAGGACTCGATGGGCCGAATGGCCTGCTTCCACGCTGTAGGGAATCCATGATGGGTGATTGGCAGCTGGCTGAGCTACCTGACCCCTGTATTTAGTATTTGTAATCAAGCAGGGATCAAAATGTGATTTTTGAACAGAAAATACATCATTTGAGTTCAACGTTTTGGCTTGTGCTGTAAAGCTGGTTGATGCCAGTCATGGGAGTGAGTGACACTCTGGCTTCAGGCCTGTCGTTCTCCACCAGGATTGCTAGAACAATGTCAGGGATGAAGGAGGTGGTAAGACTGGAGAATCTGGGATTGTTCTCAGAGGACAGAACATCAAGGGGATGTTTAATTGAGGTGTTCAAAACCACAAAGAGTTTTGACAGGAAATAACTATGCTCACAACGTTTTAAGAAGTGTTTAGATGTGCACTTCTGATGCCAAGGCATTCCAAGCACTGTGCTGTAGTTCTCTATGACTCTTAATAAAGAGAAACTGCTTCCACCAATAGGAAGGTCAGTAACCAGAGCAACACGTGTTAAAGATAATTGGCAAACAAATGAAAAGAGTTCTTGCAAATTTGATTTTATTCCAGTGAGTTCTTGTGATGTGGAATGCACTACTTGAAAGGATGGTGGAAGCAGATTCATTAACTTGCAGAAGGGGGTTCTTTAAGGGAGGCATTTGCAGAGCTGTGGTGGACGAGTGAGGCTTACTTAACGGCCTTTTCAAAGAGCTGAGCCAGGCATGATGGGCTGAATGGCCTCCGCCTGTGCTGGAATATTCTGTAACATCTTAATCTCCGAGCTTTTCTCCACAGTGGATTTTCTGAGGAACTTGTTGTCGCGTTCACTCAATCTGCGGGAACAGCAACCCAAGAAGGTTTTGGAAGACCTTAGCATTGAAGGAATAGCGAAATACATCCTGAACAGCAAATGTAAGTTGCCAACTAAATCTCAAGTGTGTTTTAAGACAAGGATGTTGCTTGGTTTTTAAATGTCCTTCATTTTCTTTTCATGTTTTATTTTAATTGGGAAAACAGCATTTTTTTTCCCCAGACTTTGCAACTCCCACACCAACCCCCTCCCCCCACCCATGTCAGTGATAGATTGGAATACTTTCAACAGCTATAACTTGCATTTGTATAGCCCCTTTAACGCAATTAACATCCCAAAGTACATAACAGGAACAATATGAAGCAAATGTTGGCGCTGAGACATGTAGGCAGATATTAGGATAGGTGACCAAATGCTAAGTCAAAGAGCTGTGAAGCACCTTAAAGGAAGAGAGCGAGATGGAGAGGTTGATGATGGGATTTTTGAGACATTGGGACCCTGGCACCTGAAGGCACTACTGCGAGTGGCACAGCGATTAAAGTCTAGACTTTGCAAGACCCTGGAATTGGTGAGTGCAACGATCTTGATGGTTGTAGAGCCAGGGGGATAAGGAAATTGAAGGCAAGGATAAGAATATTGAATGGAAAGCTACGTCAGACTAGGAGCAAGTAGATGCTGAGTAAAGCTCCCTCAGTAGGTAACATCCCAGCCTCTGAACCTTTTTAAAAAAGTTTTTTTTTTTTAAAAAGAAATCCCGAGGCTTCACAAGCTGTTTACTTTATTGGATCCAAATAGAAAGCTCATCACCTCTGTCTTAAAACATCTCTTCAAAAAAAAACCCACGATACAATACACCACTTAAATCCATAATATCGTCACAGTTGTTGCCCACGAAACTGATCGGGCTGTCTCATCCATTTTCAACGACTTTTTAAGAGTCAACCTGTTGGTCTGGAGTCTTACGTAGGCCAGACTGGATAAAGATTACAGATTTCTTTCTCAAAAAGGGATTGGAGAACCAGGTGAGTTTTTAATGACAATAATTGCCTTTTAGTTCCAGATTTCAGTGAATTTAAATCTCACCATCTGCCATGGTGGGACTCAAATCTCAGAACTTTAACCAGAACTGGTCCAGTGACCGTACTGCCTTCCCCTGAACTATGAACTCTCACTCTACAGGAACGGAGTTGGAATTCCTGTCTTACCATCTCAAGCTGCAACATTTGACAGGAGGACCATACCCTGAGAGCTAGCCAATAGCATGCAGTAAGACAAGATTCATACATCTTTAAGTGCACATTTTTATTCATCCTTTCTTCAAATGTTGTCTGGCGAAATTGAAAGGGAAGAAAGCAAGAAAGTATTCTTCTGAATGTTGATTCATGGTTGAACTCTTAAGATTTTTATTCCCATTTCCTTTCAGGTGAAAAGATTATATGCATGGTCGGAGCTGGCATATCAACATGTAAGTACGTGGCTTTCCGTCAACCAGTCTCTTACGGAAGAGGCTTTGAAGATTTATTCTCACCTAAGCTTATTCGGGCAAGGGAAGTGAGACTGTATTTCTAGGATTTTGTGTACTTAAAAGAAAATCATGGGATTGGCTGTCCCTGGCAAGCGCAGCATTAGTTGCCCATCCCTAATTGTCTGTGATCTAAGTGGCTTGCCCGAACATTTCAGAGGACAATTTAAGAGTCGACCACGTCACTGTGAGCCTGGAGTCGTGTGTAGGCCAGACAAGGGTTTCCGCAATAATCTATGATAGCTTCGTGGAGATCTGCTTAGGGATAAGTCAACCTCGGCTTCTTCAAAACTCTCTCTACCGGCTGCTGGGTCGGTGAAGGGCAGGAGGCTGGTACCTGACCCCACGCAGGAGGCAGAAAATGATACACGTTACAAGTTAGATCAGTGCTTAAAGTGGACTTTATTAATAATGGCTGGTAGGCGTGAATTAAAAATGTCACTGTGGCCAAGCAGGTACCTCACCTGAGCCATCACCGAGACTGGTTTTCAGTTGAAATTAAGTTCCACCAGTGCCATGGCAGGATTTGAACCTATGTCCCCAGATCTTTAGCCTGAGCCTCTGGCTTACAAGTCCAGTGACATTACTGCTATGTCACCGTTTCCTGGGTTACATACAATATGACAGTCTGAGACTTTGTCTTTACAACTGCTTGGATTAACACTGTTAATCAAGCAACCTTCGGTATATGTAGTGCCTTTAAAGGTGTCTCAATATGCTTCACAGGAGCATTTTTTTTTTTTGACAGTAAACCCCAATTGGACAGTTAACCAAAGGAAGGGAGAGGCAGAGAGGTTTAGAGAGGGAATTCTAGAGTTTGAGGTCCAGGCAGCTGGAAGTGCTGTTACCAGTGGTTAGATGATCAGTATCAGCGAATATCACAAATAGCCAGAACTGGAGGAGCGCAGAGATCTCTGACAGCTGACAGAGATTACAGAGCTGGGAAAGGGAGGGCAAGGCCGCAGCGGGATTTGAAAACAAGGATAACAATCTTAAATAAGAGATAACAAGGTGTAGAGCTGGATGAACACAGCAGGC